>NW_005843235.1:215528-222615 GCF_000455745.1 Alligator sinensis
CTAAACTAGCAAGTGATGTAATGGCTTTCTAAACTACTTCAAATATCCTTAAGTGAAGACCTCAGTCTCAGAAATTCTGAATATACATCTGTGTTCAAACTGTTAAACTTGAATCATCATTCCAGGTCAATTAAAAGACTATGGGTGTCTTCATTGTAGGCTATTCCATTGCAGTTTTCATGGCCCAATAATTCAGTGTCCATAAAAACAGAAATTGAAAGTTTTCAGCAGACAGACTTCATCCAGTTCTCTCCAGTTATTACTAATCCATCTTTCTTTTCCCAGTGATAACTTTTTTCCTTGAAATGCAGCCAGTTGTCTTTCCTAGGTCTAGGGGAATGCAGTAATAGATCAGTACAGAGACCAACCCCCCCAAAAAACAACTGAGAATAAAAATAACCCTCAGATCTGGAGCCAGAGGGGATAATGCTCTTCACCTGGTTACTACATTCCAAACTTTCTAAAAGTAAATAATTGTGGTTTCTCTTTTGTACATCTATTCAAAGCGAACATTTTTTTTTTTCTTGATTATTCATTACAGCTTCCAGGGAGCCCAACTGCTGTGTCTACCATTGAGTGGACGATATCAGAATGGATTACATTCCAGTAATGATGGCTGGTATGGCATAGTCATATATGCACCAAGAAAGATAATGCAACAATTTTTGGATTATGTATTAACACATTTAAGCATCTATGTTCCCCTCATTTTTTATGTTCCTTGTAATTTTTTACCAGTTACAAAGGATGAAGTTCTTTTACAAAAATATTGAAGTCAGTCTTTTGGCATCTCTATGGGTAAGAGTCCCTTTCCTGGACAAGGGACTTTACATCCTTCTCAGTAGTTCCTAAAGAGAAAGTGGAGTTTTCTACTGATTCTGCTCCAGTATTAGTATTGCCAGATGCAGTCCACATATTCTTAGCTTCAAAACAGCTGTCAGAAACACGGACCAGGCTCTTAGTCACTCTGGCTTATAGAGTATTCCATATGACACAAGTGACAAAGTAAAATTAACATGATACAACAAGAAAAGCATAATAGATTCACATAATGGTGTCAGTAACACTTACTAATATTACAATGACATCTTTCTGGCTCTCCTGCTACTGACTTATTTAATCTGATTTTATTTTCCCCTCAAATTTTAACCTCATTCTTCTTTTTGCTCCTTAACATCTTTGGAACCATTATACCCCTGTGACGGGCCCACGGCAGACTTAATGAAGTGCCGGTGTCCAGGTGGCCAGTCTGCTGGGGAATTGGCCGGCACCACACAACCAGAAGAGGGCTTGCAGAGTGGTCCAGCCCTGGAGGACTCCTAGGATAAAAGGAACTCCCCAGCAGTAGCACAGGGGAGGGAGAAAGAGAGTGTATCATGTGTTCAACCTGAGACCCTCCCTGCAGCTGGAGTGGGAGCAACACACCCCCAATGGAGCAGGTTGCCAGGCCAGGCTGTCAGAGCTCCAATTGCTGTGGGAACCCTCTTGCAGAAGCAGGCAGCACACTTACCTGTGGCACCACAGCAGGGAATCCTTCCAAAGGCAGGAGGTGCTGCAAAAAGAGGAGACACCATGGACTATCAAGAACCCATAGGAGAAAGAGCAGGTATTGCCATGGAAGCTATGATGGGTGAACCAAATGGTGCAGACCCAGCTGACCCCCTGCTCACACACCACAATGCCAAAAGGTATCCTAAGGGCAGCTGAGACAGGAGAAGGGCAGCCCAAGAGAGACTAGTAGAGCCCACCAGTGAAAAGAACCTGTCCGGCACCCCTGTAGCTATGTCCACTTCATTTGAGCAGGTGTAGACCCAAGGGCAGCAGTGGTCTTATAGGACCCTAGTGAGCATGAGGGAACATTTCCCAAAGTACTGGGGTATGTGGTCAGGTGCCAGCAGGCCTAAAACCCCAGCTTGCCTGGGGGATAACCACAAAGGAGAAGCAAATTGGAGGTAGGTGAAGCATGCCTCACTGGACCTAGAACATTGAAGTCAAGTGTTATATGTGGGTAGCATTGATGACCTGCTTATCCACATCACCTGAGCATGTTAACTTTCATTATTGTTAAGTGTGCATTCAACCACCAAGAAGGCCTCACCATGCTTCTGCAGGCAACCAAGTGGGCAGGCGTGCTGTAAGACCTAATGGCACCAGGGGCCCGTTGCCGATATCACCAAGACCAGAGTGGATAACCTGAGCGGAAAGGGGTGGGGTATAAGCGAGGTGGAGCCCCACAGAAGACTAACCAGCTGAGGCACCCAGGGCCAGAGGAAAGCACTGAGCAACACTCCAAGCAATCTCAAATACAGGAAACCCTCACTATTCGTGGGTTCACCATTTGTGGTTTCAAATATTTGTGAATGCCAAACCCACATCTTAAATACACTTAAAGGAGCTCCTTGGGAGCCCCGTGCTTACCGCTGCCGGGCTTCCACCACTGCCACCGCGCTCCCACCACCACGCTTCCACTGTCACCAGCACAGCCATCCCCTGCTTCCCCTGGGGGCACTGCATTCATGAATGCAGACAGCATTCATGAACACAGTGCCTTATTCACAGATTTCACCATTCGCGGGGGATACGAGAGTGTATCCCTCATGAATGATAAGGGTCTCCTGTAACATCAAGTCATGGCAAGCGGGTAGGCCCCAGGGTGGTGCCCAGGTGGACAGGGCATGCCAGCGGCAGCACTACAAGTGTGGGCTTGCCACACCACCCAAAACTTTGCTTTTTTTCTTTAATTACATGTGTTGACCTTCTACAACTACCTTCTCTTGGCTCCCCAGGCCTATATTTCATTCCCATTAGTCAAAAAGTTGCCATTGAAATCATCTAGTCTGTATACTGGCTTTCTGCAATAAGCTTTCTAACCTTCAGAGGAGTGAGGATCTAGAACAGCCTGCCCTTAGGATAAGTGGAGGCAAAAAAGCTGACTGGTTTCAAGACGGGGCTTGGTATGTTTCTGAACAGGATTATATGAGAGGTTTACCCTTGAGAGTGTGGGAGTCTAGTTGCTGACCCAAGATGCCTTTTTTGGTCCTAAATCCTATGTTCTGCCTCAACTCTAACTCCTTACTTTGGGGTATATCTTCACTCAGTCACAATTATGTTGGCAAAATACAGACCTTCAGTCATATTATATCTAGGTGGTTCCATAAAAATATACACTGTAATAACACTGTGTTCTCTAGAGGTTCTGCACCTGTACTAAGTTGAAACACTGTAGGAATTGTTTGGGAGTATATTGTGGGAGAATTTTCCTCTCCTAGCCATTAACAAAGTAAAACTGTTTCCAGCTCTGCATGTGCCTCATGCCTCTCCATTCTAGCTGGTACCAAGACATGGATTCAGCTCATGAAGATGACCTCCTCCAGCTTTTGGTATTATTACTGTAACTAGATAGAGATAGAAGGTATGACATAAAGTGGAGGACACTTTAGCAGCAGCTTGTGAGCCTCAGAGGCTGCACCCACATGAGACGTTTACTACTCAGTAACACATTACTACTGCACAGTAGCTCATTACTGTAGTGTTGCAGGGCATGAACTGTGATGTGACTCTACTGCACAGCAGTAACAAGCTACTGCACAGCCAGCATCACCAGGAAGCTCTGTGGGGATGCTACTGTGCAGTAACAACTGTGCAGCCAGCGTCTTGTGTAAACACAGCCAGTAAGTAGTAGTGATTTTTGGTGATGAGATCTTATTGAAATAAACAGTGAAGGAGCATATTATATTTTTGTTAATGGGAAGAAAGGAAAAAGTCTCCCTCTTCACATTCTTCACCCTAGCCAGACCTCAAGTTAATATTTTATCTATCTGGGATGTCTCTAACATTGTACAGCATACAATGCTAGTGTCCCTTCTTTCACTTCATGTTGCACAGCTCTGGGAATAACGACAGTAGTTAGTTATGCTAGACATAAAAGCTGTGGCTGATGGACCACAGGCAAAACTCTTGGGAGCAGGCGGAAACCTGTTCTCAGCACAAGGTTCCTAGGCTACAATATCCCTGGCACCAAGAGTTCAAAATAAGTCTAAGTAACAGCAGATGAAGTGAAAAATCGAGGCGATTGAGTGTATTAAAATACCTTGAACACATGAATTCTATTTTCTCACTAAGACATGCTGCAGGAAAAAAATCACAGCATAGATTTAAAAAAAAATGCTCAGTATACATTTTAAGCAGTGATACATTGTTCAGTTCCCATAGTTACTTAATGTTGACTGTGCGCTGTGCATATACTGTATATGATAAATTATATGCTGGTTTTCTGATGCTGAATTCCTGTGACAAATCAAAACTTATTTTACTTGGAAAAACAGCTGCAGTTCAGAGATGATAGGTAAAGATTATGTATAGAAAGGAAATTATGGGTTAAGTTGCAGTCTTATACACATGTAAATCAGAAGAAGACAACAACTCAATTGATTTCAAAGTATTTACTTTGGATTTGCATCAGCGTAACTTGAAATAAAATGTGGCCCTATAGGTTGAAAGAGGCACAAAATGCACGGCTTTCAATTATAACTAATATTACTATTTAATGCAACTTTTATCTCTACCAAAATCTATGACAGGGGGCTCATGTGATCCAAAAGGAGCTGCTAATGTGAATACCTTGGCTCAATTAAGAACTCTAAATTATTGGTTAAAAATCAGGGCTTGCACTTAGATACCCTAAGTGCATTTTTAAAGCCTCTTCTCTTACATATAAACTCTTATTTGGATGGTTAAATAGCATATTGTCTTCCAGACAAATGATCTGGGAAACATGCAGACTGTCACTGACCCAATATTTCCCCTATATATAAAACAAGATATAAATGTAAAGAATCAAAGATGCCAGCATGCAGACAGATATACAGGCATTGAGTTTTTCTTCAAACATCCCCTTTTTGAGATAAATAAGGCATTCTTTTGGCTTAGAAACCTACCTATCTGACGTACAAAACTACAAACAATAATAAACCATTACCAGACTGTGATTTATAGGCAGTCCTTGGACTTACAACACAATTGGTTCCTGAAAACCACATCTTAAGTCGAAACGTTGTAACTCAGAACCAATTTTTTCATAAGAAACAATGTTATAAATGGGGGATTGGTTCCTGAACCAAGGGCTGATACCTTATTTTCACCAAAAATACCCCAGAATTTTGTAATCAATCAATTATAGATGAGTAATATAGCTACATTAATGTATTTATATTGTAAATAGTAAACATATTGATTTGGAAGGACTTCTTTGAGGTGATTTTGCTGGACTTTTTGAAGGGTTCTTGGCTGGAGTCTTCTCAGGAGTCTTAGCTGCAAGTTTTTCTGGAGTCTTGTCTGCTTTCTTAAAGAAAGTGTGCAAGCAAGTTTGGACAGATGTTCTCCAGGGAGATGAGCAACACAGCGAACTTGTTTGCTGGTGTGGTATCGCATCGGATCAAGCATTGGAAGTTGAAACGGATGTTATAAAGTTGAAACAGGGTGTCAATTTATAAGCACTGTAGCTCGAAATGTTGTAAGTCAAGGACTGCCTGTACCCTAATGAGACCTGCAGTCATTGAATGAAAACATGCAATTTAAGGTGTGATAGAAACCAGTCACAAAAATGTTACACATTTTTTGTGTAATATTTTTGTGACTGGTTTCCTTTTTTGTGGCACCATTAGTTCCCTGAATATGTGGCTGGGTTACTATTTAAGACACAATCAACAGACTGATCCCATCTTTAGTGTAATGTTTGCCAGGAGCCATTATGGGCAAATGGTGTTGGGTCCTATACAGACAGGGTATGTTCTTGTAGGAAGAATGAGAGAGAGAACTTAAATCACTATTTGTGGTATTGTTCATTTTTTGAAAAAGTAAGGAGAAAAATTTCCATTAGTGGAAAATTAAAAATACTGTGCTAATGAAGAAAAAACAAGTTGTCTCCTCTCTAACAACTCACAGCCCCTATCCTACACTCCCTACACATATTTGTGTTAGTTGCACAAGAACTAAGAGTCAAAATCAAATAGAAATCTCCTGTTTTTATTTTTTTTACTCTACTATTGCATGTTGCTATATTTTATGTAATTTATATTGTTATATATAGTTTTGTTTTAAACTGGTAGAATATACAGGTGACCTTCGCCATTTGCGGGGGATAGATTCCTGTGATCCCCATGAATGCCAAAATCCGTGAATAGGGCACTGTGTTCATGAACACAGTGCCCCCGGTGGCTGCGGGGAGGGGCATGGCTCTGGCAGCAATGGCGGGAGCACAGTGGCGACAGCGGAAGCCCAGTGGTGGAAGCCCAGCGGCAACAAGTGCGGAGCTCCCGAGGAACTCCAGTAAGTGTTTAAAGTGTATTTAAAATACGGGTTCGACATTTGCAAATATTTGAAACCACAAAAGCTGAACCTGTGAATACCAAGGGTTTCCTGTATTCTTTTATTGTATGTTTTTACCGATAACCATAAATTATATATTTCTATTATCATTTTATCGTCAACTTTATTGAATTGTTTTACCAAAATCAGTAAATAAATGACTAACTGTTAAAAGCACAAGAAAGAAATCCCATATTGCATACACTCTAAATAAAATCTAGATATGGGCTAGTTAATTAATCAGTATTTCCTTCTCTTTACTACATGTCTTCCCTAAAGAAGAGAAGGACCATTTGTCTCATCACCTCTGTACTCATGTCAATGACCAAACACAAGGAAAGCAGAGCTGAGAATGAGCTATAGAGGGATTTTTCTCCCTTGCCTCGTAATCACTATTATTCTTTTTGGTAAAGTGACCAACTATAGTGTTCCAAGAGAATTAATTTGCTCTGCTGAAAGGCAAAACCAATTAGCTCACCAAGGCTAGGAACAGACCTTGTATTTGTCCCAGGACAAGTTGCTCCCATGTTTGTCCTGGAACAGACAAATGCTAGAATTGGTATGTACACATATTGTTCTTCCAATCAGGGCTTAGTGAGTGGGTGAATACAATGCTGCTTTTCCACCATGATTCATAGATTCATAGATTCATAGATTCTAGGGTCGGAAGGGACCTCAATAGATCATCGAGTCCGACCCCCTGCATAGGCAGGACAGAATG
>NW_005843235.1:222693-228088 GCF_000455745.1 Alligator sinensis
TTGTAAGCCATTTCCAGCCTTGGGCCATTCTACCCGTGAAGAAGTTCTGCCTAATGTCTAGCCTAATCTGCTCTCTGCTAGCTTGTGGCCATTATTTCTTGTAACCCCCGGGGGCGCCTTGGTGAATAAAACCTCACCAATTCCCTTCTGTGCCCCCGTGATGAACTTATAGGCAGCCACAAGGTCGCCTCTCAACCTTCTCTTGCGGAGGCTGAAGAGGTCCAGGTGCCCCAGTCTCTCCTCATAGGGCTTGGCCCACAAGCCCTTAACCATATGAGTGGCCCTTCTCTGGACCCTCTCCAGGTTATCCACATCTCTCTTGAAGTGTGGCGCCCAAAACTGCACGCAGTATTCCAACTGCAGTCTGACCAGCACCCGATAGAGGGGAAGTATCACCTCCTTGGATCTGTTCATCATGCAATGATGCACTCTCAGGACAACAAATCAGATGTACTTCAGAATATCCCAGAACAAACTGCTAGCAATTCTTATCTCACAAACCGTTTTAGGTTTTGTCCTGGAAAAACAGATATGGATATCTGAATAATTTCACTTTGTCCCAGGATAAAATTGTTTCTCTCAGGATAAACACAATCATGCTAGATGAAAGTTGGTACATTAACCAGAACTGGAAGTAGCATGGATTAGTTGTTCCAGGAATTTATGGAGTTTCTGGACTGTGCCCTGGAATTTGCTCCTGAAAAGTTGCTTACTTTATTATTGGGGCCACAAAAAACTACTGACAACATCTACTGTGGAAGAATACCTGGCTGATTCTTTGTTCCCAGTGCATAAGATTACCTCAAGCATCTAGCTCATTAGTGAAGCACCTAAAAGCCAGGTAGCTAAGTAGAATTATTTGTTTTGCTATGGTGACACTTACCCATATGGACAGAATATCACTGATTGCCAACCTGAGGCAAGATGAGAATTTTCTTGGACAACCATTGGTGATGTCTCTAAGAGCATTATTTCACTTTCCTATGGAGCACTAAGCATGACATCTTGAGGCTCAAGTAGATGCACATGCCAAGCTGAGTTATATAAAATATATATGCACCTATTAGCTTTGGATCAGAGCATCCCACCATCTGTTGTGATATCATAGTTCAAGGTTCCCACCCATTCTAATTTCACCATCCCACCCTCAACAATGAGCTGTTCAGAGGGCAGCAAGAGCAAGAGAAAAGAAGTCTGGGATAGTCTCATGCACTTGGAGTTTCCTGTCTTTCTGCTGAGTTCTATCACAGCATTAACATTTTAGACTTACTATTTTTGTGTCATATAAAACAAATTTAAAGGCAATAAAATCAGCCAGGTTCTGCACATATATTATATGCAAGACACTGAAATCATTAGTTTGAGTGTTATTTAATATATAAACTAAGCATTGATTAACAGTAAGCATTTTTTATCCTATTAAAGGCACCTCAGGAGACAGAACAGTATGTCTACTAAGGAGGGATTAATATAGTTTGGCAAAGATAAAATGGTAATTAAGGAAGAAGACATTACAGGACGTGTTTTCTGATGAGATATTGTTTTCCTCGGGTGTTCTGGAAGGCACAAGACATAATGCCAAGTGACTTCATCCTTCTCAGAAGTGGCAATGACACATATCCTGGAATGTCTTGTTGTGAATCTAAAACAATCTTATATGGCCAGAAGCTTTCCCCAAGCTCTGAAATTAGGTCCAGAACATTTTCAGTTGATTCTTAATTAAATATATTAAGTGAAAGCAGTTGTTCTGAACAATTAAGTAGGTGTAATCAATTACTACATTGTAATTGACCCCCATTGCAGTCACTAAGCTTTGTGATACTCCCAGTCTTTTAATATTTGGTAGCATGCTCTGTGCATGGGTCAGGAAGCCAGCATATTTAATTCAAAGGACAAGAATTTACAGGTTTTAGCCCTTCCTTCTTGGAACCTGATAAACTCACACAAACACCTTACTGAACAAAACAGCATTTTTAAGGCTGGGAATTTCTAAGATATACATTTTAGAGGTTAGTAGTTGCAGAGAAAAGTGCAGTCCAAGAGGATAGCACCAAATAAGGAAAAAACCAAATGGAGTAATATCAGAGTGGCAATAGAGTAAAATTATGTGGACTATTACAAGTCAAGATGAACAAAATAAAGGAGAACCCCAGATCCAATATGCATCCTTTGCAGTTTCTAGGGTGATGTATAGGAATCAGTTAATTGTTGCTTAAAGTGCTTTGAGATCAACACATCAAAGGCATTGTGTGAAGTGCAAAGTATACTATTACACTTTTAAATCACAGTGATATGGTGGCATCACATAGGCTGAATCCTGAAAAGCAAAATAAACCAGTACCAGAATCCAGAAGATTCCTAGAAACAAATGTACTGAACCAAATACCCCCCACCCTGCACACACACTGAATTAATAGAAACAAAAAAGTTACAACCTACCCATCTCCAAAGCAGAGTTTTACCCCAGAAATAGAATTTCCAGAGATGTTGTGAAGCCAGCCGAGTACTCCCTCTCGTTACTGATTATACGCAGAAGGTGATCAAATACAAACGCAGATAAAATGGAACAGTTAAAAGGTCTGGTCCTGTGTTATGCTAAACTTCATGGAAGAAGTGAGGGATGGAGAAGAATAACCCTTCTAACAGGAGGAAATCTGTCAAGACAGGACACCCAATTACCGGTGGGGGCACATTTCTCACAAGAAAACCACTCTCTCTCCAATCTCTCAGTCCTGATCCTCGAAGGAAACTTACAAAACACTTCTCAGAGATGAGCCTATGAACTCCACTTCATCAGCCTCCTGGATACTAAAAATCTTGGACTAAATATAGACATTAGATTTATGACACATTATAACCTGCCTGACAGCTGACTTCCCAGGTACTTCTCCACTATTCATCTCCCTTCTCTCTCTTCCCCCCTCTCCCCAGCCTGTCTCTCACCCATTGATTCCTCAATCTACGTTTTCACTGACTGCCTGTCTTGTATGCATACCAGCCCAGCCTCTGGCTTTTTTACTTTTCCTTCCATCCAGGAAGAGCACACACCAACTGCAGAAACTTCCTTAGCCTGACAAAGGGTTTTTGAACCCAAAAGCTTGCTTAAAAATTGTTCTCCAACTATTTAGTTGGTCTAATAAGATTCACCCAAAGAACCTTGTCTGGCTATCTTCATTATATATTTTTACTAAATAACATAAGAAATGGACCTCCTGCATTTACTTTTGATTGAAAATTTGTTCGTGGACATTCATTTTCACACAGTGAGTAATCAACTTGTGGAACTCATTGCCAGAAGATGTTGTACAGACTGACAATTTGAACAGGTTCAAAAAAGGATTAGATTTCGTGCAGGACAGATGCATCAGTGGGTATTAAACATGACACAGCTGAAATGTATTCTTTTGCTTAGCTGTAACCTCCAAATTAGGACTTCCTAGGCCCATAAGTCAATCTGAATGGGCCCTGAATAAATGCTCTCCCCCTTAGTATCCACTCTAAGTCACTATGAAATACATAGTACTGCACTACACGGATCTGTGAACTGACCTAGTATGGCATCTCTTATGTTCTCATCTGTCATACAGTATCATTCCTGAGGAGTGAACATCAGATGATCCCCACTGGAAAGGAAGATAAGCTTCTAAACCAGCAGTTTGTTAATGGCTGATGGTTCTATAAATCCATTTTGTTTCATGGCAATGAAGTGTCATTCATTACCCAACATGCCCATCTACAACTATAAGGAGGCTGAGTCTTCAAGGAGGCTTCTAAGGGTAATAGGACTTAGGAATGGGAAACCAGCCTTTGCGAAGCTATGCGGTAACATCTTGGAATACCTCTAGGGCTTTGAGTTTGAAGCAGGTTCATCCACCTGGGAGGGCTCTGCTGTGGGAGGCAAGCTGCCTGGTTGTGTGTGGTTGGGAAGGTGTTACTGTGGCTGAAAGACAGAAGGCTGTCAAGCCTTGACTGGGAATTTAAATGTATTATTTTCCTTTAGAAAGTTTGTCCTTTGTTTATTTAGCTTTATACCACATTAAATTCTTTGGGGATGCAATCACACTAGCTATGTAAAATCAGCTTTGAGTGAGTCTAAAATGAAATATTTCACAAAATCCAATGCTATATAAGAACAACGAATAAGATAGGAAAATACTTACTGAATCTGGGAATATTAACTTTGAAAGGGAAAACTTCTGTTCTTCTGGAAAAAGAATCTTGGCAAGTCTGTCATAAACTGTCGGTTCCCATAGAAAATCCAAGGATTTGTTTTGCCTAAGAGTCTTGGTGAGTCAGGACTTGAGGAGGATCTCCAGCTGATGTAAACTGTCACAAATTCATTGGCTTCATGATAATACACACCAATAGATAATGACATCTGCCTGCCAGGTTCTGTTTGCAGCTGTACGATTGGCTGGCTGTGAAACCTCCTCAGTTTACCTATTTGAGAAAAAGCTATAGTAATATAGACCAACTGGCAGTGGTGCTGCAGTGATTACTTAACAGTTTACCAAGTATTTTGACATTCTGGTAACTATTAATATAACTTATGAGAAGTTTGGTATGGTTCTGAATTTATACTTGCTTATACTTCTGTCTCATATTAGTGTTACAGTTAAAATAAGGAATCTGTATTAACCTCCTTATTTTTGGAGACAGCCTAATATACTCACTTTTATCTGGAGTTAGATAACTGAACTGTTTCAGTAACTTAGTCTATACTTGCTTTTTGTCCTTCTTCTTACATATGTCTGACTTGGAGCAACAATTATAAGTCCAGTTTAAGGTTAGTTAACCAGTCTAATGCTCTTGAGGAAAGGGAATATATCTCTGCAATGTCAAATTTGTATAGAGGGCAGAGTGTTGTTATGTGGTCCATAGTTTGATCAGGATTGCCAGAGTCATAATCTGTGACTTGCTGATTTGCTCTAATGACACAAACACATCAAACCCATGTGCAAACATTATTGTACAATGCTGTTCCTAAATGTCTACAAGCTTATGGTCTCAGAGAGTATCACTGCAGCCAAGTAATTACTTAGTTTTAATGCAAAATGTGTAATAAGGAAAGAGTATTCACTGTGTCACTTGTAATAGTCTAAAAATGTCAGTAGAGGAGAAAAACCAGACTATGTGGCTGGGTCATCACTATCCATCAGAGAGAAATGCAGCTTGAATTAGAATGATAAGGTTATCTGTCTGCAATGAAATTATCCAATTACAATCAGATGCATACCTCTTGAGAGGAAAATGAAACATAAGGTAAGACTGCACTGGTTTGTTTAATGCTTTTGTGGTTGTCTGATTTTATCCTTGTAATTCACGGTATCCAAAAAATGTTTTCATTTCTTTCAGAACAACATCTGTGGAAGGCAAGGGGGATTATCCGCAAGAT
>NW_005843235.1:228098-230246 GCF_000455745.1 Alligator sinensis
CACGCTACTTCAATGACAGGGCAAACTGGAACTTATAGAAGACAATCATTTCTTTTCCTCTTTTTGACAAACTGAGTTGGCCAGCCAGACTTACACACACCAAGTTTAGAGTCATTTCCAGTGAAAGTACAATGTGTCTGCAACCTCACCTTTCCATGGGCCAAATGAGTCTACAAATGCAATTTTTATTCATTACAAAGCAATTTGTACAAGTAGCCAAGATTTTCAAAACTAGAGGTGTGTACAGAAGTGTTCTGTGCACATTTTACAGTGCTGCAATTTAGAGGACTTTTCATAGCACTATAAAGTTACAGCACTTTTAAACATGACAGAAGTGCAGTGTTTGGGGGGAAGGGAGGGCTCTGAGCCTCCCTGAACTTTCCAGGCTAGGAGGCAGGGGGCACTTTGCAGCCTCCTTGGGCTTCTCCATTGGTCAGAAAGTGGAAGTTATTAAAAGTACTGTAAGTTGCTAAAGTGCTATAAAATATCTACTAGCCTTGCCCTTGGTGAATCCATGCTGACTGTTCCTAATCAGTCTTTTCTCCTCCAAGTTCTTAGAAATGAGGACCTTGAGGACCTGCTCCATGATTTTTTTGGGAACTGAGGTCTGTAGTTCCTGGATCCTCCTTTTTCCCTTTTTAAATATAGGCACTGTTTGACCTTTTCCAATCACCTGGGACCTTTCCTGATCGCAATGGAGTTTTCAAAGATGATGGCAAGTGACTCCGCAATCAAATCAGCCAACTCCCTGCATCCCAGCCAGTCCCATGGACTTGTATATGTCAAGCTTTCCTGAATAGTCCCTAGCTGTTCTTTTGCCACAGTTGGCTGTTCAACTCCTCCCCAAACTGATTCGCCGGCCATAAAAACCCCACCAGACCAAAATCAAAGAGGACTGGAAGTGAGTCCTCTAGTGGGCCCAGAGTGTCCCGGAGCTGTTTGCAGCCCCACTAAGGGAATGTGGTGGCAGCCCCAAGAGGAAGCAGGCAGAGATAAGCTAAGCCCAGGAGAGCCTAGCTACTTATTTGAAACAGAGCACTGGATCCCGGATACAGCCGGCCAGGAATGAGATAGCAGCAAACCTAAGAGCAAGAGAGAGGGAGAGATAGCGAGAGAAGGATCCTTGGACTGCGGCAGATGGAAGCCAGAGGGAGACAGGAGCATACGGGGAAGCAAGGTAACCTGGAGATGGTAAAAATTTCAGGCCAGTTAACGTACAGCCTAAATCCAGATGGCACACCGTCCAAACTGGACTTTTTTAACTTAAAAAGGCAAATCAAAACCTTTACCATGACAAGTCCTAGTTGCAGTCTGGAATTAACATCTGTGGTTGGCGTAAGGTGGAGTGTAGAGGAGGTGGAGCCCTGAAACAGGAAGCTGGTCAGGAAGATTAAAGAAGAGAACCAGGAAAGACTGGACATAAAACCATCCTCCCAAACTTATTCCAACAAGACATGGCAGGAGAGAACCCTTGGGACCATCCAAGACATCTGACCGAATAACAAGCTGTCAACCACTAAGGGGATGGTGGCGCCCAAAAAAACACTAAGAACAAAACATGCTAGTGAGCAGCACGGGAAGTTAACTTGGTATATATAATAACCCATATTTATGTCTCATTCTTGCAAGCACTTACGGGTGTGTTTCACTTCATGAACATGATAAAGCCACTTATCTTCAATAGACTGATCACATATCTACAGCTGAGCATCCATATAAGTTAGAATCGTCTGCTGGGCCACAAAATGTTGCTGAATAGGTAGCTGGGTTCAGGAATTAAGGTAGAGGGAAAAAAAGAGATCCATTTAGTCCAGGACCCTTAAAACAGAGAGAGTGTGAGAAATACAATATTACTATAATAGGGAATTGAAGAAAAGTGAAAATACCAAATGTCCAATAACCCCTGGTAATGAATGTGAATAATAAATGCAAGATACTGTAGCAATGCATAAATACAGTAATGTGGAACAGCTGAAATTGAAAAATTGAATGCAAAAAAGTTTCTACTATGCTGTTAATTTGGTCATATACTTTGGGCCTCTCTTTCTCTCATTAGATAAGTAACTAGATATATTAGTTTATATTATTACATTTATATCATAAAATACATAGGCTGAACAAGGAGACTGATAACATTGTTGGCATTCC
>NW_005843235.1:230277-233119 GCF_000455745.1 Alligator sinensis
ACTGTACAATCTTAGAGTGGAATTGTATTATCCTTTGTGTTCCTAAATGGCACGTAAATAGCATTTGGGGCATTTATACACAGTTTACAATACTATTGCCTGTGCAGTATGGATGTATAAGCATGTATACATATCTCACATACTCAGTAGGACAGGGAAGTATGCAACTATGTACATTCTTGCTTCCTGAAGAGGTGGTGGGAGAACCTCCCATGTTGTAACACTAATAACTGTGTGGTTAGGGTACTTGCCCAGGAATCCAGAGGCCTAGACTCTAGACCCCTCTCAATCAGAGGGCGTGGGGTTTGAACCTACATCTAACTTCCACAGTCCTGCAATGACCATACCGCAGGTATGGGAGTGAGGGTTCAGATTAGGACCTAGGGCCTGCTTCCTTCCAGAGCATACATCCACTGAGCAACATCATCCATCTGACCTGTTCTCATCCTCCTGTCACATGTACCTCCTTCTCTTGGCTGCCCACAGAGCCAGCTTCAAAAGGAGGGCTGTAGAGGGGTTTGGATGATGCCTAATCTGTGGTGTGGTGGTTAGGGGCTGAAACCTGGGAGGACTTTCCTCCTTTTCCTGCTTCTCTGGTGCATAACGCCTGTTAGTCATAAGATTTTGTCTGGCTAGAAAATTATAACTAACGCATGTACACTGAGCATAATTCCCACTGCCTGATCGGTGTTAATCTACTGAGCATGCACAATAGCTGAGAAGTCACAGTAACAAACACATCCATACTGCACAGATAATAAAAGGTAATAGATTCCCAAACTGTGTGCGACTACCAAAGAGGCCACTTAGGCAGGTGGAAAATGGTAATTTAGGTGCACAAAAAGTAATAAAAGTCCCCCCTTAATATTATATTTGGCTCCTTTATTTTTTTTCTCCTCTCTTTGAAGATATGACAACTTTTTTGGAGGATTTTGTGTATGATTTAATGAAGCATTTGCCATCTTTTTCATGCTGATGTTTCCTAAGAATAGGAGTTCTGGAAGAAAACATATAGTTTCTCTCATCCTCCATGGGGCATTGTAAGGAGCAGCTGAAACCCAGGGGTGGGTTGTTAGCTGTTAGTAGTCTGCCTGGCTGGAAAGCTAGGAACAAGCTGCAACTGCTGACTGGTAAATGAGGGTCGAGCTATGAAGAGGCTTAAAACCCCCCAGAAGCAGAGTGCAAGGTAGGAAGAGGAGGTTGTGGTGCTGAGGGCGAAATAGAGAGTCTGGGTTGCCTCTCTCAAGGTCTGAAGAAAGACAGCAGGGGTGGCTTTCTTGCTTGCTTGTTTTGTTTCCTGTGGGGGCAAGGTTGCGCCAGGTAAAATAAACTGGGTGGAAATCCTGCTGAGTCCCCTTGATAAGGAAGATGGGGAGTGCCCTACTTACCAAGGTCATCAGCAAAGAGGAGCTTCCTGAGGCCCTGCTCTAACAGATGACCAGTGAGCATGTTATGAAGGAATTTCCAGTCATGCCTAATTTCTATTTATCCTCTGTCCACTAAATCTTGCAAATACTTCTCAGCTCTTGAGGCTGACCATAACTAATTATCTGAGCACCATTTCCTCAATGTTTCAAAAAAGAAATGAAATGGAAGCAATGAAAATTTCAACTGAAAAAAATCAGAAAGTTATGTTAATCCAAAAAGAGGGATCATGCTAGAAACAACTTTCACCTTTAAGCACTGGCCAAATCCTGAAGTCATAGCTCAGAATTATAATGGAAGTTCAGACACATCTTTTGTTGACATCCTTGGGACTTATGTACTACCCTGACATGGTGCATAAGCACTTGGATGGACCCTTTCTCCAGAAATAAACATCATTTCTATTACTGAGTGCAAATGGTGAAGAGGAACACCAAAGAGACAGAAATGAAATAAGATTCTTGTCAAATATGAGCTAGGTTGTTTAGTATGTATTCCAAAAGAGAGGGTCAGTTACGTTTTGGTTAAATTTACTATGAGCAGTTCAATAGAAGGCATACAGCTGAAAACATCCATACATTTACAAAGAATAAAAGCTAGGGATATCAAAAACAAAAAGTTACACAAGCAATTCAAGTACTTTCCTTAATACCACAGGACACTTTTACACATGCTCCGAAGAGGTGGGAGGCAGTGTTTAGAGCGACTTTGAGAGTTGCTCTAATTAAAGCGCTGCAGCATCTCGTGTATCAGCATCCCTGTGCTTCAAAATGGCAGTGGGGGCACTTGAACCAAAGCTTGTTCAATCAGCTGTAGTTCAAGTGCCCCGGCCACCATTTTGAAGTGTAGGACACAAGGTGCGGGAGGCCCCTGGAGTGTGATAATTACCACACTCCAATAGACTTGATTAATTGAGTCTGCTCCAGCACTCTGTAATTACAGTGTGTCAGAGCAGGCTCCACACTAGTGTACAGACACCAGAGCCATCCCTTGGGTATGGGGAATCGGGGCGACCGCCCTGGGCCCTGCACTTTGGGAGGCCCCACAGAGCCAAGCAGAGCGGCCACAGACCCTCCTGTGGGGCCCGCCTGGAGCTGGCGGCTCAGCCCCGTGCCACAGAAGACGTGTCCAGCCATTTGCCACTTCTCCCTCTCCCCCCACTGCACACTGCCGGCTTTGCGTCTGCTGAAGAGTAGCTCATTCAGGCTGTGTGGGATCTGTTTGGGCACAGGTGTCAAATTTCATTGCTACAGCACTGCCGTGCCCTGCGTTTGCTGGGTCCATGTGACAGGGGCAGGCTTTCATGCCTGGTGCAAGCATTGGCCTGACCCCTGTCTACAGACCAACCACCTGCCTCTCTCTCCTGCCACACCTTGATGTAATAATATTGTTGTAATAGTTAGGCAAGAGGCTTTCC
>NW_005843235.1:233143-252218 GCF_000455745.1 Alligator sinensis
GGGGGGGGCTATCCACACCTCCGTTCCACCCCTACACTACAGCCCAAGCCTTGCAGATGGCATCTCAGGCAGCCAACTCAACCATCCCCTTCTCTCATTAGCTGTGGTCCCTTCCCTGGGACCTTCAGCTTCCCGTCAAGCCCTGGCCCTGTCTTAGGCCAGTTGGAACCCTGAGCTTCTCTGCTCTTATGGGCGTCCCTTGCGGTGGGCCCCTGGCCCTTTTGACCCCTATCTGGGTCCTGGCCCCAGCATTGACCAGTTGAGTCCCTCGGTTAGGTCTAAGCTGCCTGCCTGCACTCAGGGATCAGGGTCCCCCATTCCCAGCTCAGGTGCTTCACAAAGCTTGCCTGGCCCTGCAGGGTCACTCACCCCAGCAGGCTCAGGAGCTTCAAGAAGCTTACCTGGCCTTCCCTAGATTAGATGGAACATATAACCCACCTGAAGGTGGGGGCTCGGGTTAAGGCACCCCTACCCACCTTTCACCGGGGTGGTAACTGGCCTGGCATTTTCCTGGGGTTCCCACACCACTGGGAGCCCCACCAGACCACCCACTCCCAGCAGGGTGCAGTTTTAGTTCATGCTCAGGATCAGAGCCTCCTGCTTCTACCTACAAGTTGTTCCCATGCAACAGCTCAGCCAGGCGATGTTTCTTGCCCTTAAAGTGGCAGGCACCACTGGTGCCCTGCCACAGTCCCATTGCCCCGCTAGTGTTAAAGGCACCCCGCAGAGGCTGATTTGCCCCACACCCCGCTAGGGGTCGGCTCTGACAGGCACCCATAGGTTCTGGTCTTTTTATGTGTTGGTCTTCATTACTGACATCAGGTAGTATTCCATGATACTGATGTAATAAACTGCAGTGTATCCAAATCTATTTAACCACTTTACTGCAGGTTAAAGCATTTAACACTTGTGTGCACTGCTTGCAAATACCTGAACGCACAATTCTCTCCTTTTATTGGTGCATGAATTGTTCTTGATATATTCAACTCACCTTTGAGCAAAATTTGTACAGTCCCTGACTGATCTTTGGAAATGATCTAAGAAATCAAGCATGCAGGTGTATACCATGCTCTCTCTCTCTCTCCCCAAAATATGGAAGACAAATGTGCTGCAAGATAGAAAGGACATGCTGTGTAGGTACAAATGACTGAATGAAAAGTTTTAAGAATATAACTCTTGCTTCTAATTTACTGACCAACCTGTATTATATTCTGCTTGCAATTAAATTTTGTGCATACTAGCAGAAAATGGAAATTGAGCTTTATTAATACCAGGATTGAGTCCAGTAAATGTGGAACAAGCCAAATCCCACATATGTTATCTGTGGGCCTCTTCAATACATGAGTGAATATCAGATATTTCATGAGATCATTCTAATTAGATTTGTCATCACACTGTAAAACTTCTTACTTCAACTGTCAGTAAGGCTGCAACCAAAATAAGCACAGCAAAGAGTAAAATGAAACTAATAGTAAAGTTGAAAATAAATTTCCTTCACCAGCAGAAAAACTCTTTTCATTCTTATTTCAAAGGGTTTTTTTTAAATGATGTCCTGAGCTGCTCAGCAAAGAAGAGATCTAGTTACAAACATTTTCTATGATGAGGTTCACAGTAACTACTTTTTTGACAACTTGTGCAGAATTTTACTTCGGAAATTATTTGTGGTCCATGTAGTGGAGTGAACTCTTGTTCTTTTTCCATTTAATGATTCTGGGGTTGTTTTTTTTTTTTGCAGTGATACCCTAAAGAAGAATGTTGTGGTTAAAACTTTAAATTGTTGTACTAATTCAATAGAACTACTGTGCAGTTGAGGAAAAGGCTGTAACAACTATTATTCTTAGCAGCCCCTTAGTTGCAAAGCAAGATGTGGATAGCTAACTAATCTGTTACATATGTTCTGAACCAGATTCTGCCTGCTTTTACAACCAAAGCACCCCTTCTTTCCACTAATAATTCTGGGTGGGTAAGGATTGCAAAATTATTTCACTAAGAACCATATCCTTCCACATCTATTCACCCTGAGAAATGCTTTACTCTGATTATTTCTATTAAAATTGCCAGAATCATTCATAGAAAAAAATACTCACTGTAATTAAGGATGGTAGAATCTTGCATATACATATGTTTGCATATGCTGCATGCACACTGACAGGCCAAAAGCCAAAAAAATCATTTAGGAAACACAAGGTTGCTATGTGACAACATCATCGGTATGAATGACATCATTTAACAGCTAGGACCTCACAAACAGCCACTGGCATGGCTGTTTGAGCGCTCGTGGCACTCGGATCAGGTCCCGGAGGACTGGAAAAGGGCCAATGTGGTCCCTATTTTCAAGAAAGGGAGGAAGGAGGATCCGAGTAATTATAGGTCAGTTAGTCTCACCTTCATCCTTGGAAAGGTCTTTGAAAAGATTATGAAACATCATATTTGTGGGAGTCCAGCAGGAAAAATAATGCAGCGGGGAAACCAGCATGGATTCGTAGCAGGTAGATCATGTCTGACCAATCTGGTTCCATTTTATGACAGGGTCACAAAATGCTTAGACTCCGGAGTAGAGGTGGATGTTGTTTTCTTGGATTTTAGCAAGGCCTTTGATACAGCATCTCATCTCATTCTCCTAAATAAATTCTGAGGCTGTGACATAGATGTTTACACAGTCCAGTGGGAGGCAAATTAGCTTAGTAGTCACACCCAGAGAGTGGTAGTAGATGGGTCAGTATCGACCTGGAAGGATGTGGGTAATGGGGTCCAGCAGGGTTCAGTCCTTGGACCTGTACTTTTCAGTATCTTCACCAGTGACTTAGATGTGGGCGTGAAGTGTACTCTGTCCAAGTTTGAGGATGATACTAAATTGTGGGGTGAAGTGCACACTCCGGAGGGTAGGGAATGATTGCAGGCAGACCTGGACAGGTTGGAAAAGTGGGTAGTACACAACAGGTTACAGTACAACAAGGACAAATGCAGAGTGCTGAACCTATGGTGCAAAAATATCCAGCACACCTACTGGCTGGGAAGTGACCCTCTCAGCAGCACAGAAGCAGAAAGGGATCTCGGAGTCGTAGTGGACTCCAAGATGAACATGAGTCATCAGCGTGATGAAATCATCAGCAAAGTTAACCGTACTTTATCATGCATCAGCAGATACGTGACAAAGGAGGTGATACTTCCCCTCTATGTGGCATTGGTCAGACCACAGTTGGTGTACTGCGTCCAGTTTTGGGTGCTGTACTTCAAGAAGGATGTTGATAGACTCTAGAGGGTCCAGAGGAGGACCACTCATATGGTTAGGGGCTTATAGGACCAGCCGTATGAGGAGAGACTGAGGGACATGGACCTCTTCAGCCTCTACAAGAGGAGGCTGAGAGGTGATCTTGTGGCTGCCTACAAATTCATTAGGGGGATGTAGCAAGGGATTGGAGAGGCTCTGTTCACCAGGGCACCTCTTGGGATAACAAGGAACAATGGTCACAAACTGACAGAGAGTAGATTTAGGCTAGAAAGCAGGAATAACTTCTTCATGGTGAGGGTGGCCAAAATTTGGAATGGGCTTCCAAGGGAGGTGGTGCTCTCCCCTATGTTGGGGCTCTTTAAGAGAAGGCTGGATAGACATCTGGCTGGGGTTATCTGACCCCCGCCCTCTTTCTGCCTAGGCAGTGTCCCAGCCACCAGTGGGAGGGTTCGGGATTGAGAGAGTGGTCGGAAGTAAAAAGGTAAGAAAGGTTTATTGATTTAACAAACACACAGCTACGTGTAGTATAACAAGACAACAATGACAGACAATAATATTCCGAGTCATCAACTTATCGGCAGTCCCCTCTGATGCCTGGTATATGACAAGCCTCTCAAAATTCAGTGAAGTCAGGTGTCCCCAATCTGCGCTGTCCAAGGTAGGACCCTGGTATTCAGTCCTCAGGCTTCGCGAGATCCACCGGCCCACCAAACCCAGGTCTTTCACAATGATAGCTTCCTTTACCATGCTGTGTCTTCCTTCTGCCGATTCCTGGATGTGCTAGACAATTTATAACTTCTGAGCTATGCTGTTGGCTCACAGCCACTTCCAATCTTACACCATGAACTTTCCTTATATGACTAACCAATAGCAGTACAAGTCTTCGCATTTTCCTTATACGATTAATTTCAGCTGCACCATCGCTCACGAGGCCGGCCTTAACCAGTTTGCTTTAAACTTTAACTAAACCCTTTAGCTATAATATATTTTGCAAACCACAAACAAAGAACAGGAAACACCTGGTCTAAACATCACAGAGCATTCAGCAAGCACCTTACCACACAGACACTACTTTCAGCTATTACAAGCAGGGGGTCAGACTCAATCTGTTGAGTTCCCTTCCCACCCTAGCATCTATGAATCTATGAATCTATGAAATTATCCTTTGCTGTACGGTAGGAGTAGGATCTTAACTGATGTAAATCAATATAGCTCTTTTGGTTTTACTGGATTATATCACTGTGCAACAACTGATGATCCAGTTCATTTTTTTATCAGCAAAAAAAACAAAAATGTGTACATCATCACAGCCCAACATCTTAGCTTTGAGTCCACCAGAAATCTCAAGAGAGAAACCCAGCATTCTGTTGGAATTGTAGTGCAAGGATAGGAAGGGCCCAGAGAGACACAGAAATTGAAAGTAAGCACAAACAGTATTAGTGAGCTCCTAAATCCATACTGAGAAGGATTTTTAAACATAAGGGTTGTGGCACACTTCAAATCTCCTGGGTTTTTCCTGGGAATTCCCTGGGAATCTTCTAAGTTTGGGATCAGCCCCAATGGTTCATTCAATGGGGGTAAACTCTGTAATAAGATCCTCAGGGAAATTTTTAACCCTTGAACTCCTACCATGAGAACGTATTTCAGTTCATTATTTGTAAGAGCCATTGTTGAAAGTTGTACAATAGCTTTTCCTGTTTGATTTTTCTCTTGGCTATAGAGCTATGTTAAATGACATTCATAAGCACAGTTTTCTTGAGGTTTCCATAGGGAGCCATTCCAGCACAAAAGTACTGTTGCTACCTGGTCAAAGTTTCCATTTGTGGCTAGATTTCAGAAGCTAAAACAAGCAGTTGTGTTGCAAGAGAGGGCTTTTGACGTCAAAGCCTTGTTTGAGGCAGGTTTCACGAACAGCTTGCGATTATAACTCCCCTTTTACTTTAAGTGTTCAGAGAAAAGCTTTAGTTAGAAACAAGAAAGTTGATTATTTTATGTGGTTAAGTGTTTGGATTCCCTGGCAAATCTGGTTACATAGTCACTGGCAACCATCTGCAGATTTTAAGATTTAAGACCTACAGATCAGTGAAGCAGAAATAAAAATTGACCATATATAATTCATTTTTATGTCTTTCGAAGTTGTTAATTTTTGTACATCTTACATCAGAGTTCTATTTGTGCATCTTTGAGGACCCAGAGCACTTTTTTATGTATAGTGCCACCTTTTGCAAAACATGCAGTGCCATGGAACAGCAAACGAGTAATAAAAAAGAGAGGAAGCAATCTAAGAAGTTAGAACTGAAATTCAATCATTGGTCTTAAAAAAAGGAATGTCTTCTACTACAGTCCCAGTATAATCAATGGAAGTTGTGCTTGGGTATTAATTACTTGATTTAACTTCAAAAATAATGGTGTAATAATAAACAATTTTACAAAACAAAATGGCCAGTTTTTAATAATTTAAATATAAAAGGAAAGCATGTTGTTGTTGACATCTGCTTGTTCAACCCTGCTTGGAAGAGACGCGTTGGGATGTATAGGTGGCTGAGGATGTGCTTCTGTAAAACTGGAACCTGACATCACTCTAGGCCCACTGCTCTTTGCCTCCAAATTGACAAGAGTAGCACAAAGTTGAAGAGTGCTTGCAGATATTTTTCAGAACAACACCAAAAAAAAAGTATTTTATTGAGGAGTTGCAGGGAAGTCAGAAGCTACTATCCCAAGGTTGTCACAGCAGGTATAGAAAATGAAGCATATTTGAGCACATGAAAATGTGCATATTTGAGCACATTTAGAACTTTCATTTCATCCACTGTTGTTATTTTGAACTGTGTTGGGGCAAATCCTATACTGTTTACCTAGAAATGAAGAGGTAAAGAAGCCTATTGCTGTCCTGTGTATTATCAAGCAGCTATCCACCCACTCCAGGATCTGAACCTTTAAGGGCACTCAGCTAGCTAATGCTTATAAACTCTCCATCTGATACTCATACAGCTTTCTAGAGTCTTTGGCCCCATTTATCATGAGGAGACTATAAAGACTTGAAGGTTAAGGCTGATGAACAACACGAAGAGAAAATTGAAAAGTCCGGTTGGGGTGAAAGTATTATATTTCAACATTAGTTTTCATCCTGAACTGGGATGAAAAATGGAAATATTGAATGTTTTGTGGAAAGCCAAGTTTCAGGTTGGAAATTTTAAAATGTTTCATTTCAGCTTTACAAAACTGAAATATTTCATTTAAAATCATTGTATCTGATAACTACAAGGACAGCTCAGCAGAGGGAAGTGAATAGCATGCACAGGACATATCCTTGATAAGGAAGGAGCAGCCTTTGTTCCTTGGCAGTAAATGAATTTGTCTCTTTGTTCACTGCTTGGCAGTTTGCCTAGCTGAAGTTTGTAGTTAGAAGGGTCTGTGGTTTGGTTGCAGTTTGTAGTGTGCAGAGTCTGTTTAGGGGAAATGTGTTGTGAGACTTTGAAAATGAAGCTCTCTGCTTCTGTAGTAGCTGATGAATAGTTAATTGCTGGGTCTAAACCAGAACCAGGTATAACCTAGGCAAAACACTTAAAAAACTAAGCATTCAGCAACTAGGGGATCCCAGGGTGTTTTTACATGTGCTCTGGGACTTGGGGGGAGGGGGCTACTTTAATTAGAGCAGCTCTAAGAGCTGCTCTAATTAAAGCACCCATAGAAAAGCGCCATTGAATGACCTTTAGTTCAAGCAGCCCCATTGCTATTTTGAAGCATGGGGATGCTGATACAGGAGATGTGGAGGCAGGCTGGAGGGCACTAATTAGAGCTCCAGCAGACTCAATTAACTGAGTCTGCTCCAACATACTGTAATTACAATGCATCAGAGCAGCCTCCTGGAATATGTATAGGCACCCCCAATGACTAGAGAGCAGGAAATAAGGGAGTTTGCCTGGAAGTTTGTGACCCTACCCTAACTTAGCTTCTGAATCCTAGGCCTGACCATGAAGCTTGACTGCCCACATCCTGGTCCTGACACTACCTGAAGGAAGCTGTTTCTGCATGAACATATGTTGTTGCCTGATATAACCCATGGAAGGAAGATCTAAGGCCTGGAGATGTAGCAAAAAGCAATGGTGGAATTCAGCCAGGAATTTGAGGACATGATGCAGAAGAGATCAACTGAGGATTTACAGTTTGTGCTGGGATCCTGCTATAGCCTCCCAAGATCAGATTTGGATATAGGTAGAGAAATCTCAGAGATACAAATACTTAATTCTGTCATTATAGAAAACTTTTACTTCCCAGATACACATTGAATAACAAATGTTACTAATAATAGTGGGCCTCTACTATTTTTGGTCCTCATAGGCTTCTTCACCAAATAGTCACTGAACCAACAACAGAGGATGCTACTTTAAACCTGGTTTTGGTAAGAGGTTCTAGAAGAGCTAGTTATAGAAACTTGCATAGAATGATTATGAGTTGGTTAATTCTAGATTAAATAGTAGGCTAAACAAGGTAACTGAAGTTACCATATTTCAAAAGGACAACTTAGTGAAGTCAGCTAGGAACTAGTTTGTGAAGTCAACTAGATTAAGTTGCTCAGGGTCTTAAGCAGAGAAGAAGCTTGGAATTTCAGCCAAAGGTACAAAACAACTCAGAACTTTTACTCCTAGGAAGGGATAATGGAGATGAAACCCTCCCTAGTTTTAAGGTAGAGCATGATAATTTTATGAGAAGTTTTATAAAGGCATGCTTGTGATAGCAAGTGCCTGGATTTGAGGACAGGAAGCAACCTCCTGGATCATATGTTCCTATGTTACCTCATATGAATTGGAGCTTTGGTGCCTCATAGCCCCATTCTCCTAGGCTACTTGGCTGAATGATATTCCCATGATACACCATACAACTTTTTTGGAGGAAAAACTGTGGTGTACCATGGACAATTCAATAATTCTACCAAGGAATTTAGTCTGTAGCAGAGAATGGAGGTAGAAAGTATGCCAGCTACAATTTTTATCAGGCACCTACCCACCTCTACTCTAGTGAGTAGCAGTGACTTCCCAGACCTTCACTGACACGAACCTGGTTTTCATTATTTTTCCTCACTTGCAACATCCACCTGCTCACACTGATCAGTGGTATAGCTGGCCCCTCCAAGTCTGAAGTATCTAAAGTGAGAATAAGTACAGTCCACTCAGTAAAGGGGGAGAGAGAGAGAAAGAGAGAGATTTTTTAAATGAAAGAAGTGAAATCCTTTTTCATTACATGTATGCTAAAAGGACACTGTTTCCAACTTTTGTAATGTTTGGTAGGTCAACTCCGCTCATTTTCCTAACTGGCAGGCTAGAGGTAACAGGATAGCACTTATTAATGTAGCCACAAACCATTTCATGGTAAGTTGTTTTTATCTGTTATTGAAAACTGGCTTCCTACTTCCAACTGGACAGTAATGTGTCTGTCACGGGTAGAGTGGTTGAGGCTCAGTTCAAAGACCCTCTATCATCTCCCAGGGCTCAGCATCTGTTGTTCAGATTTGACAAACCAGTAGAATACAAACATCTCAAAATGGAGTACCCGAGGCCAGTAGGGGTGTATCCACAGGTTAAGAATTTTTAAAAAATCTGTCAACACCTAACATGCGATCAGAGAAAGGGGACTTATCAGTTATCACCATGCTTCAGCAAGGTATGCCCTTGCAATTAACCCAGCTGACTGGCTAAATTCCTTCTACATGAAATATTTGCAAACCTATATCTCAGGAGTAGGAAAGGCTCAGGAAGGAGGTCGATACGTTGCTTAAATATCTATCTATGAACCAGGCCCTCCCACTCCCACTGCTAAACCACGACAAGGGAGAGGGAGAACTGTTTGGATTTTGCCCTTGAAGTTTTTTGTGATTTATCTCTGCAGGACCTGTGGGTGGTCAATAGGAACTAGCTCATTTCTTCCCCTGATAGCACCCACAGAAATGGATAAGCAAGGACAGGGCCAAGTTATCTTGGATTTCAACATTAAGAACTGCTCTCCCTTAAAGGAGCCATATGATTTACAGGCAAAATTACAATCTCATTTTGGCGAACTTTTTCTTAGACTGTGTAATTCATAAAGACGGCACTTATGCATGTAACAGACATTGAAGGCTTGCTTACTTGACTGGAAGTTATCCCAACAGAGACCCTGTACTGAGGGCAAAATGAAGTTGTCCTGGATAGAAACATCTTGAAAAGAGGAAAAGAATGGAAACCCCCCCAGCCAGGGGTTTGAAATCAGACAGGGACAATAAGGGAGAGCCTGCCAAATCCCAGCCTCTGGGTTGGCTGAGAGGGTTTCTTTAAAAGTGGGGAGTTTTCCCCACCCAGGGAGAGGGGGAGGGGGAGAGAAGGGCGCACACTGTGGGGAGAGGGCTGTGTGGGCCTGGATGCAGTGACTCCCCCCCCCGCCACCCAGAGCTGCGGTGAGCTGCCGACGGGTCAGAGGAGCACGTGAGTTTGGTTGTGGGGAAGCAAGCCCGGTTAGTGTATGTATTAATAATTCAAGGAAAGGGTGCACGGCTGCGGAAGACCAGCGCGTTCCAGTGCTCAGACAAGGGGAGGCGAGACTCAGGGAACTAGCCCTAGCTCGTTGGTGTGTGTGTGACCTAAAGGGAGGGCACAGGCTGTGGGAGCCAAACCCAGTGCGCCCATATGTTCACTCGTGGGAGAAGCGTATCTGTTTTCACCTGCAGCCTGAGCTGTGCAGGGGCTGCGGGCTGGGGCAGTGTGCATTGTGTGCTGCAGGGACCCGGATGTGGGAGCAGATGCCAGCAACGCTGTGACACCTGGGTAGACATGGGAGGACTCCAGCTACAAAGGACCTGCCACGGTGTGGTGGGAGGAGCTGAGGATTGTGTGTAAATTCATTGTGCGTAAAGGTAATTTATAGTGTTTGTAAATAAATATTCAATAGCACGTGTTGTAAATATCAAGCAATTTATTAATTACTGCTTCAATGTCTAATTATTGTTTGCGCTTCTCTCTTAATTTATATCACACCTGAGAGATTATCAGTTTGTGAACCCCGTAGGCACCCAAGTGACTATCTCTGTACCACCGGTGCTCTTTTTGTGTACTGTATATAGAGTTATTTTGGTAGCAATTTGTATCCACTCTAGTTATTTCTTATTCTGTATAAAATTGAATTGTATATAATTAAATATTTGTAAATAATTATATTGGTGGTTGCAAAGGGTTTGTAAGTGTAAAAGGGGTCCTCCCTTCTGAAAAGCCCCATTTCAGCTCCTAGGAGAGCCAAGTGAGGCATATGCTACTGGGCATCCCAGGATTCCAACACTCGGACGTGGCATGTGGGTCACGCTGTGCGCCAGGGTTACATGCTGATTGTAACAGTGGTGTTTGTGGGGAGGAGGACCTTTTTAATTTTATGTAACAGCTCCAGAGAGTTGTATGAGCCTATAATGGCAGTTAGAAGGAATTGTGAGAGATTTGCTGCCTGATCTCTGTTTTTTAAATTTTCTTTCCTCTGCTCATGTTGGCATGGGGCACAGGGCAGGTAGAAAAAACTGCTGTCTAAACCCTTTATGTGACTTCAACCCTGAAGTGAAGCCAACCATATCCTGAGAAAACCAAAATCCTTTGCATCTTATTGACGCCCACCAGGAAATACCCACCTTCGACACTCAATGACACCTACCCTTTACATCAAAACTTCTTACAAAGGGGCAGTAAGGTTGCAGCACTCTTTGGGCTGAAGATGGTTTCCTGGTATTCTCCCCTACAGTGATGTCAGTGGTTCACTGCTAGACAAGTTGTTACGAAATTCTATCAGGACAGTCAGAAGACCAGCCTTTTGAGCAAACTCCTTTGTTTTCACCATGGCTTGAGGTGCTGTGATTGGTCATGGACTGTTATCACTCCGTGGATTTTCAGTGTGGGTGGTACAGATGTGAAAAACAGCCCAAGGTCATGGCTAGTTCAGTTTAGGTATATCCTTTGTCTCTGTGCTACTGAGTAACTGCTTTGTGTTTCAGTTTTCTCACTGGTAAAGTTGAGTGAAATATCCACATTTATTAAAGATACAGTTGGAAAGGTGCTAGGTTCTATTATTATTTCTCTGATACAAATGGTTGCAGTTACTTTTCAATGAAGTGGAAGCTATTAGGGTGTGAAGAAGGCCCTCTTTGATTCAGATTTGGATTCTGCCCGAATCAGGGACAGTGATTCGATTCGCTGGTTCAGATCACTGTCCCTGATTTAGTTCAGCTGAATCTAAATTTGAAGATTCGATTCTAATTCGGAGAATCAGGTACTTGGAATAGACACAACTTTAAAAGTTTTTTCTACATACCTCGAGGTACCAGTGTGGCACGTGATCACTGTGATGCTGGGGTGCATGGAGCATCCCACAGGAGTGTGTGTGTGTAAGGGGGCAGCCCTTTGCGTGCTTGGTGGCGAACCCAGAAGTGGACCAGGAGTACTTCTGGTCTACTTCTGGGTCCACCGGGGAGTGCACTGGGGGGCCCCTCGCACCCCCTGGCTCAGTGATTGGCCATGGGGGGACCCCAGATGCCCCCCCAGACCCAGGAGGCACTAGTCGCCAAGCCAGGAGGGTGTGGGGGGGCCCACAGCACGCACCCTGGCAGACCCAGAAGTGGATTGGAAGTGCTTCTGGTCTACTTCCGGGTCTGCTGCCAAGCATGCTGGGGACCCCCCCTGCACTGCTGTGGGACACTCCATGCACCCCAGCATCACAGCATTCATAAGGCCCCTGCTACCTAGAGGTATGTAGAAAAAACTTTTAAAGCTGTGTCTGTGTCTGAATCTCCAAGTCTTTCCGAATATCTCCGATTCAGAGGGTTCCGATTCGATTCAGAGATTAAACGGTCCTCTGATTCAATTCAGATTTGGAGATTCAGCCACCGAATCAGGCCAAATCTCTGCCAAATCGAATTGGGGACCAAAGCTTCGCGCAGCCCTAGAAGCTGTGTCTGTTTATTCCATAGCTGAATATTGTTCAGAGATCAAAACAATGTTGGACAAACTACCACCAATATCGCTGCAACTACTTTAACTGACTCTGCAGTTTTCTTGCTTCTCCTGTTTGCCTCTCCCTCGTAGTTGAAACACTGCAGCAGCCACTCTGCCTCTGTATTTTTTAAAAATTACTAAAACTAAAAAACCTTAAAAAAATTATTTCTCCTCAGAGCCCAATATTTTTCCTTTCAAAAACACCTCAAAATCATTGCAAAGGTAATAAGGCATGGCTGAGTGCAAGGAAAGGAGGTCTTGGAAAGAGAACAAAGTCAAGATAATGAGGATCAGGGGAAATAAAGCTTCATGATTTTATTGACAAAAAGCCTTTTTTGTGAGACAGCAAATGAACAGCTCCAAATGGAAGGCAAGAAATGACCATAGCTTCAGGAGGCGGTCTAAAACACCCTGAGAGCTGAGTTCAGCTGAGGCACAGCAGTATAATTCCATTAAATTCAATATACTTTCTTTCAAGTCAACAGAAAAACATTTTATGATGACATAATATTGTGAAGATAAAAAACTGTGTAGCTGGTCTGAGTGCCAGAGAGATGAATGGTATGGAGAGTTTTCTCTTTGGAGCTGTGTTGCAGAGGCTGAGAACTCCAAGATTGTAGCATACAAGTGACAAGGATATCTCTGCCGTGGCTTGTGCAGGAGGATGGAAGGACATGAAGGATCTAGTTCTAGTCCTCTAATGCTTCACTTCTATCTTGTCATTATACATTCAGCATCCTAGTAGTCCTAAGCTACATGCATGCAAGGAACGTGCACACTCTGCAAAGTTCTCTTGATTTTTGACTGCCTCCCTTGTATGAATGCAGCAAAGCACTGGTCCCACTGCTTGGGGAACCTCTACAGCCATGTATGTGGGCCATGGATTTGCTCTTTTAACAGTCACCAGGTGTTTTGACATTGATTTCAAATGGAAGCAGGATTGTGTCTTTATTCTCTTGTCCACACAATTCAGTCATGATTCTACCCTTACAATCCAGCCTAAGGGACAGAATGCAGTCAAGCTGCCCCAGGATCAGAAAAGAAGCCGAACAAAGAACCTTTCCTGCTTTTCCATTGAACCACAGCAGTACTGTGTGTTAGCAGTGTTACTAGACCATACTATTCACTCTCTCCATTATAACTTTGTTGCATGGGCTGGGGTGCTGGAGAGCCTTGTCTCTACCTACTATTTGCTGTGCTGTCTGACTCCTTGTCCACCTGAGCAGATGGACAAGGAGTCGGACAGCACAGCAGAAAGTAGAAGTAGGAATAGCAATAGGAGAAGTAGGAATAGGAGAAGTCGGAATAGCAACCCAATAGCAATGTGTGTAGCTCATGAAAGCACCAGTTGTGACCCATCTTGCAGTACCACACGTGAGCTCTCAGGCTAAGTGCAGACATTTGGGGAGATTAGGGGGAGGTTAGATTGGGTTAAAAGTGGCCACCCAATCTAATTTAGTTCACCCAGGTGCAGACTTTCCTTGCACTGAGACCCAGTTTCACTGACTGGAAATCAATCTCAACCCGTAACCTTCCAGAAGTCCTGTGCACACAGACTGGTTTAAAAACAGCAGAGCCCAGTTTAAGATAGACATGGATCTACGTACACTCAAATTAATCTAGGTTAGGCTGGTGCATCGAACTTCTGTACAGATAGTTGTACAACACCGGAGTTGGGAAAGCCCAGGTACTGGCCCCAACCCAAGGCTGTGCTGTTCCTACCCAGCCCTCTAGCACCAAGCTATTTTTAGCACCCCCGACCCTTTGTCCTCTCCCCCCTCTCCTTTGGATCAGCCAGTTTCCCCTAAACCCACCATCCTGCAAGCCACTCCAGGTGCCAGTTTTATCAGTGTTTGCTGCTGCTGGGTGCTGATAAAGTAACAACTGGTGGGGGAGGGACAGGAAGGATGAGGGGAGGTTCACTAGGGGAGGGCTGGAGGCTAAAAATAACCCGTGGTTCCCCACAAGCCCTCCCATGAGCTCCCTTGGTTCTACCAAACCCTCCCAGACCCCAGCAACCCCCCAGAGGTGCTGCCTGCCCCCAATTGCTCCCACAGATGCCACCTGCCCTGCATTGCTCCTGCAGGTGTTGCCTGCCCCACCACTGCTCCTACAGATCCCTTCTGCACCCCCATCACTCCTGCAGATGCTGCTTGCCTGCCCTCCCCATCGCTTCCATGGACGCCACCTACCCCGTGATCCCTCCTGCAGACATTGCCTGGCCCCCTATCACTCTCATGGATCCCACTTGCCCCCTGATTCCCTCACAGACCCCTTGTTCTCCCCCCAAGACTGCTTGCCCTCCATCCTGACTTATCTTACATTAGGTGGTCAGTTTAAAGGTGATCTCTATCTGTCCAAATGTCTGCACTTAGCCTCAGCAGCAATCAACAGGATGTCAGTCAATATGATGAATTAAAGTAGCCTGGAAAAAACAACTTACAGTATTGTCTATCCAGCTTATTTCTGCAACTTATTATTTTAATAGATACTTATATTTCACCAGTGTAAACAACATTTAATGAAGAACAAGGCACTACTTTGCTAAGCATTGTACAGTATGGATAAAGAAATAGATTGTGCTGTAAAGAACTCTCAGGTTAAAGGATTTGACGATTTTAGTTATTTGTAGGTGTGTGCAAAAAGTATGATTTTGGATTGCAATCTTTAAGTTGCTATTAACTTAGCTGACAAATATACATCTTTATAAACCTCTCATATTTTTGTCCTAATCAGCATACCTGTTTATTTTGTGAAATACAACTCTGCCATTCAGGAAAATGTCAATGAAATAATATTTCTAAGTACTGGCTAATATATCAATAATATATAATAATATATCAATAAGGAAGAGCACAATGCCTTCTAGCATCATGCTCTAAGAAAAAGTGCATTTTATTTTGATGTTTCAGTCATGGGACTGCAATGCCTCATAAACAGGCAATCTTCTATTCTCATTAGCTAGTATTTTTCTAATGAAAATCAGCACTTATAATTAGCATCATGATGTAAGTTAATGTAGCGATGTTTGTACTTGTTGCATGATTAAAGCAGGCTTTTGTCGAGTACTTAAATAATAGAAAAATGAGTACATCTTCCAAAGATATAAGTTTTCAGTTAGCTCAAACACAAATCAAGGTCACAATAACATTTAGATTCATCACAGTTTTCAATGACACTGTGACTGCTGCCTCCCTCCTCTTTATATCACAGCTGTTTTTTTTACCATCTTTCAATTTACCATTTCATCCACATTAGAGTCACCATTATTAATATAGAAGAAGATAGCATTAGAAAACCAAAGCAGTTGCCAAATCTTAATAGGTCATAAGCATGTAGTGCTTATAGTGGAACATCTCAGGGTCTGTATGTATGGATGCCTATTTTATAATTAGGTGAGCCATACTTGAATTCTCTCTCTCACTCATCAGTATGTGTTACTTCTTTGAACTGTAATTCAAATTTAATTACTACTGTTCTGACTGCTAAACCAATGCTTTTTTATTGCTAACAAGAAGCATTTATAAGGAAAAATAGTAATAGACTATTTTGATCAAGAAATTCTAGATTCATTTTTCATTTATTTTCATCTGGCAACTTTTAGAATGGCCTATGGTACCTACAAAAAGCCTAAAGTGAAATTAATAAAATATTTAATTGTCAAACACAACAGCAATTTTGTTGCACTTAGCATTATTACTAAGTAGTTAAAATTAATGTCTTATCTTTGCTCTGTGGTCTAGACTCCAGTAAAAGTGGCATAAATCGACATACATCAGAAGGATAAAAAAACCCAGATGTAATGACATTAGCATTTTTCAAACAATATTTTAAACAATTTCCATTTAGAAAGTAAATTGAGATAATTGATAGAAACGCTCAGCATTACTGAGCAACTGTTTAATCACTAGTTTAATTTCTAGGAAAAAGTGCTTAATACATAAAACATAATGTGTGCTTTCCACAACCATAACAATGGTATTTCCTATTGTCACAACCCAAGGGTGTGATTTTTGTTTGTGTGTGCTTCGGCACTGCTAAATTATTTTCCCACCGTTTGTAGCTTTCTTTGCAGGGTGCATTTCTTCGTTGCAGCACAGAAATGCACGATGCAAGGAGTTCCCGCCATTTGTATTTAAATTCGTGCCCCACTATTGGTCAGTTCTAAATTATTCCTACATCGCGGCTAGCGATTGGCTTTGGAGCCGGATTAAAAGCTTTGGGCCGAAGCCTATTGGACCCAGCGTGACTATCAAGAAGGCAACAGGGGTCTGATCAGCCTCTAGCCTCTCCCCGTCGCTGAGCGCAATCCTCGACGTACCCTTTCCCTGTGCGCAAAAGTTCCATGGAGCCTCGAAAACTTCGTGTGAGTGAATTGTGAGTGAATTCAGAGCTCTGTCCGAGTCCTAAAACTAGGATTTAAGCGAAGTATTCCTGGAAACGTTCCAGCCTGCACCGCGACCATCTACAGTGTAAGTAAACAATCTTAAACAACCATTAAGCATCCGTGCCTAATTCTAGCGTGCCGCCTGCCTTCCCCGACCCAGCGTGTCCGGGCTGCTGGCCACAGCCTGCCGTGCAAAAAAAGGGCCTTGGACTGCTCTCGGCCCGCACACCTATAACTGGCTGTTGCATCAATAATGACATAGGTTTTCTCTTTCACAGTAACAACATAGGGGTATAAAGGAAGGGTAATGTTAATTTTCCAGCTTTGCCACATACTTTTTGTGTGATCTATCCAAGTCAATTAGGGCTAAGTACCTCAAATTGTGATCCAAAATAACAGGAGTAGGGAGGTAACTAGAAATAGCCAATAAGAAAATAGTGAGGAAATGGGTATTTCTTAAAAACTGCCTGTCTGCAGGGCAGAGGCATCTTGCTCAAGACTGCATGAATATCCCTCCAGCCCAGAACTTGTGAAAATAGGAACCTATATCCTAACTTTTAAAGAACTGAGCAGGGGTTGCTCTTTTTTGTAAATCTTAACCAGAGGTGCAGCTGATATTACTATCCTTGTTCTTACTGTAGCCTAGCAGTTAGAGCACTCAAGCAGGACACAGGAGATCTAGCTTCATTTCCTTCTCTGGGTGATTTCACACATACCAGCCCCAGGAAAGTTCCCAAGCCATTAAGGTATTCTGGAGTCAAATGGGAGGGGACACTACCACTCCTGTGGATCTGTGCTACAGTTCAGAACAAAAATTAAAAATTCACTGGACCACTGGTTTTGATTACAGGTTAGGTCAGGGGTGCGCAATTATTTGGGCCCGCGGGCCACATAGGAAGTTTTGCTGAGCTCTCACAGGCTGGGTCAGCACCCTCTCTTCCCCCACAACTCACCAAAACTCCCTATGTGGGATGGGGCTGCAAGCAGGTGGGCGGGCTGGTGGGGAGTGGTGTTTGGGAGCAGGGTGAGCAGGTGAGGCCAGGATCACAGGACGGGGTCTCAGGATGGTGACAGTGCAGGACTCCCCGCATGTCCCTGCCTGCAGAACTGGTGCTCTGCCCCAGCCCCAGCCCTGTGCTGTCACGGCCCTGTGATCCCAGGATCTCCATGGAGAGTGGCTGGGAGCTACACGGGCAGAGCACGGGGAGCTGCATTTGGGGCCAGGGCTAGGATTGTGGGGAGGTGCCAGCAGGGGGCTAGGACCAGGGCAGAGCTGTAATCTTTGTCCTGCACCACCCTGCCTGCAGGACCCGCGCTCGTTGCAGGGGCATCCAGGGAGCAGACTGTAACTCTGCCCAGGGCTCCAGCCCTGCGCTGTCACTGCTGTAAGATCCTGGGTCTTCCCGGCCTCACCCACCCACCTCGCTCCCAGATGCTGCTCCCTGCCAGTCTGCAGCCCCAGTCCAGCTGCCTGGCCAAATGCCTTGCCCACACAGCTCCCACCTCTGGTAGTGGGTGCAGGGTGGATGGGCTGGGGTGCCAAGGCAGTAGGCCTGGGTCTGGCAGCGGCAGCTGGAAGGAGCTGCCCAGAAACAGAGTCCAGCTGCCATGTTGCCCTGGCCTTGCTGCAAGCCCGGGGGCAAGAGCTGGTCGCATGTGCCACAGCCTGGGGCAAGAGGGACTGAGGGACCTGCTGCAGGCTGGGCAAAAATCCAGCTGCAGGCCCATGAATGGTGCATGCCTCCAGCGGCTGGGGGGGCACGGCGGCACTAAGCGGGGAGCTCCCGCAGGCACCAGTAGCAGGGCAGGGGAGGGGGTGACGAGCCCTGGTCCTCGACCACTTGCTGACAATCACTGACTGCCGGCGGTGGGGATGCGCTGCCACGCTCAGGGGGTGCATGTGCCCCCCTATGCACCCCCTACATGTCACCAGCGTGCAAGCCCACGGGCCATACTTTGCCCACACTTGGGTTCGGTCTTCCGGCAGCCGAATTCTGAGCATCTAATTGTTCCTTGGACTTTACAGGGAACCGCATTTCAGGGCAGAAAACCATTTGTACTGACATTGAGGTAGGGAGAGGTAGTCCGGCCTGTTACTGGGGAGTCGGAAGGCAGCGTAGACATGCGCCTTTAGAGACTAAATGAGAGAGAGACAGAGAGAGGGACGGAGCACAAGCTGTGATGAACACGAGCCAGCTCCACCCGGCGCTGCGAGGGGAGGCACAGCAACGGGGGCCGCCGCGCAGCAGACAAGCCCGCGGGAGCGCGGGTCCCACGGGCTGGCTCAGGCGAGGACACCGGAGCCCGCGGGAAGGGAAACGAAGCATCACGCCAGATCGAAGCGCAGGGCGCGGCCCCGGCCCCGGCGCGGGGAGCACATGCCTGGGGCGGGGCCGCCGTTGGACTGATACCGCCGCGGGGGGAGGGGCTCCTCGCCGCCCCGCCCCCCGCCGGCCG
>NW_005843235.1:252288-253286 GCF_000455745.1 Alligator sinensis
CCCCCGCCCCTCGCGGCCCGGCCCCGCGGCGCTGCCTGCCCGCGTCCCCGACCGGGGCCGGGCCTTCCCTCCCCGCGTCTTGCCGCGCGTCCCCGAGGCGAGGAAGGAGCCTCCCCCGGCTTCTCCTGCAGCGCTGCCGAGACGGAGGTGTCTTGGGGTGACCCCTCTTACTGGGCCCAGCGCGGCTCTCTCGCGGCCTGACTCGATCCCGGCTCGCTACCCGCTCCAGTGACACGTGTCGCCCTAAGACATACCCGCCTCGCGCGGTCTCTGGACCGTCTGCCGCGCGTCCCCGAGGCGAGGAAGGAGCCTCCCCCGGCTTCTCCTGCAGCGCTGCCGAGACGGAGGTGTCTTGGGGTGACCCCTCTTACTGGGCCCAGCGCGGCTCTCTCGCGGCCTGACTCGATCCCGGCTCGCTACCCGCTCCAGTGACACGTGTCGCCCTAAGACATACCCGCCTCGCGCGGTCTCTGGACCGTCTCAGCTGCACCGTCTCTTTTACGCAACCACGTGTCTGCGGCGTGAGCTTCCTGAGCTGATGCTCCTCCTTTATCAGATGCACAGGCTTTGAGCTAAAGCTCTGCTGTGGGTGTGTTGCACACGCGTGTGGTTAGTCTGTACAGTGCACATCTACCCCACCACCTACCTGACTTCAGACTAGCACGGCGAACTCTATGTCTCTGATTGGAAGGTTGCCAGGCGTGATATTAGTAGCGTAGCTCCCTCCAATGCCATTGGTACCGAAACTGATGTGCTCTTGGTCACATACGCTCCCTCCAAACCTCTCCCAAGACTGTTTTGTTTCTGTCCCTGATTGTGACATCTCTGTAGACCGCACTCCTCATGGTAACTCCTTCCCAAACTTCCTCATGGGTGCTCTTGGTTGCAGCGTTTCAAGCGTTCATAACTACAGGTCACATTGTTATGAAACCAGGGTGTCTGAGCTTGGCGCTGCCAAGTGCAAACTTCATTCCCCCCCCCCCCCCCCCCCCGCCCCC
>NW_005843235.1:253296-256328 GCF_000455745.1 Alligator sinensis
CTCTGTTGTCCAGTAAATTGGGATCGGTCTACATTTAGCCGGTAATTCGAATAATTTAGTGATACAGTTTTTCACACAGTTGTGCTGGGCGGGGGAGATGCACCCTCTGTGCCAGCATATCTTATTTTGTTTGGGGAGCATGTATAAGCCATATTTGCAAAAAGAACAATTTTGCCAGTATAAACTGCAACTACTCTGGGGGCGTTGCTGGGATAGGTATGGTAATAAACCCTTTTTACTGTGCACAAGGCCTCAGAAATGGCCAAACAGCTTTAACTCAAACCATCAAATAATTCCCTTCTGTGTAGCTAAATGATACTTCCCCTGTATGCGGCATTGGTCAGGCCGCAGCTGGAGTACTGCGTCCACACTTCAGGAGGGATGTGGATGACCTGGAGAGGGTTCAGAGGAGGGCCACTCATCTGGTTAAAGGCCTACAGAAAAAACCCTATGTGGGAGACCTGAACCTCTTCAGCCTCCGCAAGAGGAGGCTGAGAGGTGATCTCGTGGCCGCAAGAAATAGAGGATACAATGTTTACCAGGGTGCCTGTTGGGGTAACTAGAAATAATGGCCACAAACTAGAAGAGAGCAAATTCAGATTGGACCTCAGGAAAAAAATTTTTTACAGTGAGGGTTGCCAAAATATGGAATAAGCTTCCAAGGGAGGTGGTGCTGTCCCCTTCCTTGGAGGTGTTTAAAAGGAGATTGGACAGACACCTGGCTGGGGTCTTCTGACCCCAGCACTCATTCCTGCCCAGGGCTGGGGATTGGACTCGATGATCTAATAGGTCCCTTCTGACTATAACATCTATGAAATAAAAGAAAAAGAGATGAAATGTTTCAACCTACCAAAAAACAAAACAAAATGAAGAAACTAAGACATGAATACCAGGAGATTATTTGTCAGTCTGACAAGAACTGAGAATTATGGTGGAAACTTCAGAAGCTCCTACCTGAATTAGGAGTGTAAACTTGAAAGGGGCTATGCTTCTAGGTTGAAGGGAACATTTCATCTTGTATGTTTGTATCTTCTAGGACCAAGGTTCACTCTTTTTAATAGAAAATGCATGTACAATAATACTTTGGGCATTTTCATTTAGCCTTGCAACTTCTTATCTAGAAATTCACCAGAAGCAATATGTCCTATTTAGGCCAGAACTAAGCTTGAGTTGTCATTAAAGTCTGTTGTTCTGGCATGAGAAGTAAGAGCTAAAGCTGGGTTGGACAACAAACAAGATGATGTGCAGTAGTTAAGATTATGCATTGGCAGACACCATACGCTCTTGGTAAATTGTTTTTTACCTTTGTTAAGAATAGGAGTAGGATGCTCCGAAGAAATAATGCTTACTTTCCTGATGCAAACTATTTAAAAAGAAGACATAAAGGAAGTGTTCCTTGAACATAGGGGTCTGTTCATTTTTGCTTGACTTGCTTTTGGATTGCAGGGAAGGGGAATAAATATAGGAAAAGGAGAGATGCTGTAACTTTCCTTCAATAACTTGTGTGAGGCGCAAGGATTTCTTAGTGTAGTATCTTGGTCCAACTGTGTAGTAGCCTTAGACAAGCTTTCAAATGCAAGACATTCATCACATTTGCATGTGGTGCCTGTGTTCTACCTTCTTTACTGTTATTTGTTGATTGAGGATTCAAACTGAATTGTTGGTATTTTGTCAGGTTCTTAAAGGAATGCTCATCAACCTGAAATTACTGTATTCACTGAAATCCAAGATAACTTTCAATTTAAGATGACTCCCCAATAATTAGATAAATAGATTCATTTGTTACAATTTTCCATGCATAGAATCTAATTATTGGAGGACTGTTTTAGATTCCCATCCCCCGCCCGCTGTAGGAGAGAAAGCAAGGGGGTGGCCAGACACCTGTCCCTTTCTCCTCCCCCACCATGCCTGTGCTTGCCCCCCCTGCTTCCTGTCCTTTCTGCCTGCCTGCCACCTGCCTCCCTGCTGCTTGCCCCTGTATGCCTGTGTGTGACCCCTGCCATGTGCCCCCTGTGCCTGCCTCCCCACCCCAGCGACCTGCCCCTGGTCTCTTGCCCACTTGCTTGCATTCTGCAGTGGCTTTGGGTGCAGAGCAGTCAGCAACAGCCCTGGCATAGCCCAGTCAGGAAGAACCAGCAGCACTGGTTGGGGCTGGAGCCAGACCTAGAGCTGAAGGTGAGTGGCTTGTGGGGAAGTAAGGGGGAGGCGCAGGTTGTGTGGTCTCCCCTGCACTCCCTGCCCCCCCCCATGTGGTCTTCCCTAGGTACCCACACCTACTGGGTGATCACCCCCTTGCCTGCCACACTGTGTTCTCTTATCTACTGTATTAGTCACCCCGGCCTGGGGCAGGTGGCTACTGTGGCTCTGGCCCTAGCCCCAAGCCCAAAACTGAGGCTACAACAGCTGCCTGCCCCAGCTGGTTCTGAAAACTGAGACATGGCTCCCCCCATTTTGATTGTGGGGACGGGGAACTTATTCCAGTAAGTATGGTACATTTCTATAAGAAAAGTTTATGTCTACACTAATACAAGTAACACCTAAGATTCACTGTACAGGTTTCCCTTGATTTATGTGGGTTTGATTTATGCGAATTTGCTCTTATGCTATGACCCTTGTGTACCTGAAATTCATTATATGTGAGGTAAATTTGCATATATGTGATTGGCATAGGCGTGCTCCGCCCTCCCCCAAGCAGGCAAGTCTGAGTTTGTGAGTGGAGGGGAAAGGGCCGTGACCAGAGGGTAGGGGTGAAAGAAGGGCAAAAGGCCATGGGGCCGGGCCCCACTCACCTGCCTCTGTAGAGCCTGGTGCCACTGCTGGCCTGAGTCTGCAGCAAGCGCCAGCCCTAGTCTGCTCTTGTCCAGCTCCAGGCAGCTACCTGTTCCTACTCTAGCTGCCCTGGGAGCAGCTGATGTAAGTGGTTTGCAGCTGTTGGGCTGTGCTGTGCCCAAAGCCCCTCAGGGCTCTGCCTCCCCTGGGGCACCGTGCCCTGAACCCCCCAGTGTGGTGCAGCCCAGCAGCTGCAAGCAGGT
>NW_005843236.1:0-7629 GCF_000455745.1 Alligator sinensis
GGGTTGGTGTCATTGATATGCCTATGCCTTTCCTTTGCCCTTCACTCCTAAGCCATTGCATAGGGCTTAGTGGGAACTGCAGGCTTATAGCACCTGTCTGGGGTCTTGTGAACCCAGCATTCATTCCTGCCTGTGGCAGGGGGTTAGACTAGATGATCTGTTCAGGTCCCTCCTGACCCTAGCTACTATGAAACTATGAACAGGGGAGAGACATGAACAGAAGAGGGATAGATCAAGAGGTTTAGTTAAACTACACATAGAATAAAGAACTGAAGTTGAAAATGAAGAGCCTTCCATTCCTCATGTTACTATATGTAGCATTTGCTTATGCCTTTCCAATTGCACCAGAAACAGAAAAGAAAAGTGAAGATCTGCTGCTTGCTAAGGTAATGATTTCTAGATAGTACATGTGAACTACTTCGATGGGGAAAATGAGTATGTTAGTGCATTAAGATCACAGGAAAAACTATATAGCTATTGATAACATTGTGTACATTCTAAAAGAAATATTAATGCCTTAAATATGGACTTTTCCCCATTAGAAATATCTACAAAAATTCCTCAACCTTGAAAAAGAGGGAAGGCCTGCCTTATCAATATGTAGGCATCTTTCTGGAAGATCAAAAGATTCATTGATGTTAGCTGTCCCAAAATTTGTTTCTCCATGGGGAATCAATTATTGTGGTTTGCCATGCTAGCCATTTTTGCACAGTACACCCAAGTAGACCTTTCAGAGCCTCCGGACTAGACTGTTGCTGTTCCCCTGTTTACCTGTGGCAGGTTAAGGTGCTTTTTGTGCCTTTGGACAATAATGCCTTGTAGTTGCGCAACAAGGTTGAATGTGTAGTTTTAGGAATAGATTGGACAAGGACTTGTATATAGGATAGTTTGGATAGGGATGATTTTACGTTGAGCAGGGAGCTGGTCTAGATGACTTCCAGAGGTCCTTTCCAGCCCTACTTTTCTATCATTCTATGATTATGTTTTGGAACTACTTAAATTCAGTGTTGTATTGTAAATATGATAATTGGTTAATTTTGTAGAGTAGACTAGCATTTATTTCCCATCCTTATACAGGATAAATTATTAATTTACTCACAGTGTTGTAGGTTCTTCTTCAGAATGCAGCCTCTTTGTTGTTGCTGCTCATGAGTTTGGCCACGTGTTGGGTATTGATCATTTCGAAGACCCTGGTGCCTTGATGCATCACACCTTTGTGGATAGGGATACCAGAGACTACAGGCTCTCTGAAGATGATATTAGTGGCATTCAGCACCTGTATGGTAAGCAGAATAGTGCCCTTTTACTAACCTTTCTTGCAAGCAGCCTTCAAAATTGTGATTAGCATTTTAAACCAATTTTAAATAAGACCCATAGAGCATACGGAGCCTCCTCCTCTCCCATTGATGTACAGAAGCTGGCACTAAAGACAATCCTTGTTCTCATGAATACTGGCAGTTCTCTTCTCTTGTGTCCATTGGGTGCCAAAAGGGGTGAGAAAGTGGTAACACCAGGATTCACTATGCATGTAGCTGCACTAGTAAACTCTACTAGTCAGCTGTGTAGAGGAAGATATAATACAACCCCATCTTCAAGTCTAATAGGCAGCATTTGCAGGGTCCATTGTGCAGTAGGCAACACAAATACCACAAGTATTAGATACGTTTCTGTAGGACACAGAATAACAATGTTATGCCAGAACCTCAATGGACATGACCTGGATAAACTGGAGAAATGGCCTGAAATTAATCAGATAAAATTCAACAAGGACAAGTGCCAAGTTCTGCACTTAGGGTAGACAATTGCTTGCACAAATATAGACTGGGGAATGACTGGCTAGGCTGCAGTACTGCAGAGTAGGACCCAGGAATTACAGTGGATGAGAAGCTGAACATGAGCCAACACTATGTTCTTCTTGTAAAAAACATGAGTGTACTGGGAAACATTAATAGGAGTGTAAATTGCAAATCAAGGGAAGTAATTCTGCCACACTATTCAGCACTGATGAGGCCTCCCCTGGAGTATGGTGTCCAGTTTTGGTCTCCACACTTCCAGAAAGATGTGGACAAACTAGGGTCCTGTGGGGAGTGACAAAATGATTAGGGGCCTGGGAGACATGATTTAGGAGAGCCTAAAAGAACTAGGATTATTTAGTCTGGAGAAGAGAAGACTGAAGCAGAATTCAAATACTTGAAGGGAAATTATGAAAAGGATGGGTAGACTATTCCCGATGGCTGTAGGCAACAGGACTAGGAGCAATGACTTCAAATTGTAGGAAGGTAGATTAGGATTTTCACTATGAGGGTGATTAAGTATTGTAACAGACTTCCCTCTCCGGAAACTCTCAAGAGCAAGGTAGACAGACACTGGACTGGGATGATTTAATCAGGTATATTCCTGCCTTGCATAGCAAATTCTGAGAGAGGACCTCCTGAGGTTTCTTCTGGGACTAATTTTCTATAATCTGATAATATAGCTCCAGTTAAGAGGCAGTAAGTATGTCCTTTCCTTTTTCATGCCTTTGTGACAAGTTAATTAGCAGAATTCAGATTTGTTGGAAACTGACAGGGCCACACTGGGAGCATTTCTGGTCTGGCCCTGACCTTACAACTCTGGACTATCGCCCACGCGCCTTAGGACCTGCACATGACAGCAGCAAGTGGTGATAGTCCAGAATTTAGGGCCTTTGTGAGTACTCAGGGAACCTGCACTCAATTCCTGGCTCCACAACAGAATTCATGTATTATTTTAGGGAGTTTAATGTGTTACCTCTTTGTGGCTCCGTTAGACATCTGTGGATCTCCCTGCCTTGAAAGGATGTTATCAGAATAAGTATGTTACAGATTGCAAGGAGCATAGCTAGTGGGAGGAGCATCCTAGAAGTACCTAAGACAGAATGGGGCTGTTCTCCTCTTCCAGCTGAGAATTTGCCCAAGATTGTATTTTTCCTAGCTCTGAAACATTAAATACTAGCCCCACTTCCAAATCTGCTTTTTTCCTCTTCCTTAAGGACCCCCAATGCATTCCTTTGCTGAGCCTTCAGTGTCTACAGCTCCCACCGAACAGACAACAAAAACATCAACAACAGGCACGTGTGACCCTCACTTGACTTTTGATGCTGTCACCCCTCTCCGTGGGGAAACACTCTTCTTTAAAGACAGACATGTTATTTTTCTGATGCTATTTTTCTGCTAAAGTTACTCTTGTAGTAATAGGGTAGCAAAAAAGAGTTCAGAGAACTTAATTTCCCGAGAAATACAAAGGAGGATAATTTCTTCCAACTGCCTTTTTAAAAACATACTTATCAATTTCTACCGGCCCACTTGAGCAGGGTGAGTAACAGGGTCTCCTGAGAGGTAGGAAAAATGTTATAAGCCACAAATTAATGCATATCTTTTTCAAACCAGTGCTGTTCATGGCTGAGATGTAAAGGGAAAGCAAAGATGCCACAGAAACAGGTGTAGTTCCCTCTGTTTATATGAATCCACTCTGAAATTTCACTTGAATAAGTTACAGGGAATTCAGTGCTTAACTGGGCCATATTGCTGACAAGGAGAATGGGGGTAAAAGGGCATAGAGAATCCATGTTAAGACCAGCACCAAAGGTCAGGACCTCTCTTTAAGCAGGGCACTAAGAAGTTAGCATTGCCTACCCAAGGACATTTTAAATGTGGTTGGTTGGGAGCATGGCCTGTGAACTCATATACAGCTCATGTAGTGGGAATTTTAAATTTAATTTCTGGGTCCATGGTCCTTTCGTGAAAGTGCCTTTCCAATCAGGTATATCTGGTGTAAAATTCCTCCCTTGCCAGGCATTGAGCATGATTTAGTCTCTTCATTCTGGCCAACTCTGCTGTCTGGCTTTGATGCTGCTTATGAAGTTGACAAGAGGGATGAAGTATTTCTATTTAAAGGTAAACAACTTCACCTTTTAGAAATTTGTCTTACTTGTGAAATTGAAGGCAACACTGCTAACAAAAGAATGTTTATTAGCTATTGCATAATTTTTCTTTCCTTCTATACCCTTCTACTCTCATTAATTAATTATACCTCTAAACTGTATTGTGAAATATGATATTATGCTTACTAAATCAACATAGTTAAGTGATGAGTTTAAGATAATCGAGCAGATTTGATTGAATATTTGGGAAAAAGCTGAGTGCATAGATTTAATCCACTGAATTCATATTTAAACATTTAAATAAAAAGAACTATTTTCAGAGGTGCCAAACACTCACAGCTCACATCAAGGAGGGAAACATAATATGCCCTCTGTTTATAGCTTTTTAGTTAAACACAATTAGTTTTACATTTTCAAAAGTGACAGATCTGGCAGTCCTGAACCTTGACTATTTCAGGTCCTCTGAAGAACCTAGAATTTATTCAAACTAAGTGATGGGTTTCACATCAAAGACAAAAGTGGATTTGCAAAGTTCCAGGACTATTATTGAATGCTGCTTAATTTCAGCAAAAATCACTATTAAAATGTCAACATTTTTTTCCTGACAGGCAACCAATACTGGGCTTTTACAGAAGCTGATCTGCAGCCAGGTTTTCCTAAGAACATCCATACCTTGAGCTTTTCGGGACATGTGAAGAAAACTGATGCAGCAGTTTATGATCGCAATACCAAAAAAAAAGTACTTCTTTGTAGATAACAAATACTGGAGGTATATTACATTTCTCTTGTCCATAGTAGAAATTCCAGGTAGCTCCTAGGAAACCTCATTAGCCTTTAAAAATTCAAATTTGTTTTGAGAATTATTTTGCTACCCCAAGTCAAGTTTCATGGCTGGTATTTGTGCACACTACTTTTAAGTGGGATTTCACAGGGAGGACTACACAAGGAAGACATCAATGTATGTCAATGACTTCAATGACATTTTCCTCTATAAAACACACACTTCCCCACTGCTGGGATAAGCATTCTTCCCGTCACTTCCAGCACTACACGTCTGTGACACGCAGCTGAACAAAACCAGGTCTAGCCAGTAGAAGGCCAGAAGCACATTCCAGCCACTTCAGTACCCATTAATAATATCTACTTCAATGCACAGACCTAGCCCAGTATCTTTATTAACACAGACCAAACCCCCATGTCTTCTCACAGAAAAGTGAATGAGAGTACAGTTTATGTCTAAGATGCTTTTCAGGCTTCGGCTTTCTCAATAACAACAGCTCTTCAATCCATGAGTGTCAGAGCTCACAGATTCCCTGGGGAAATAAAACAAACATATAATTTTTTCTAACTGATAACTTTGTATCTGTTTTAGTGAAGTGCATGAGAGAAGCTCTTCTTAATCATTTTTTTTAAATAAACAGTGAAAATATTTCAGTGTTCATTACAAATCCAGCTTCTTCTTGGGTGAAACTACACAGGTAAGTAAATGCTCACCAAGACTCCACCCTACAAAGGCTATAAGGTTAACTTGTTTGAGTAGTTATATTGACTAATCTAGATCCTAAAGCAAAGCATGTAACCAATGTCTGCAGGATCTGGACCCACGTGCCATTCTGATCACAGCTATGAAATACAAACACAAAAAGGAGCTGTGGATAGATTAATAAAGATGGAAGATTTCCACAATTCAGTAGGCTTCAGACAGCTAGTGAGTTTTTGGCTGGGAGTAAGATTACTAATTGTAAATACTACTGGATTCAATACTCAACTCCTCAAGGTCATTTGTAATTTTCATTCCTTTCTTTATTCAGGTATGATGAAATCACTCGATCTAAGGAAGAGAGACATCCAAGAAAAATATCAGCTGACTTTATAGGAGTTGGCCAGAAGGTGGAGTCTGCCTTTCAAGAAAATGGTAAATAGAAAAAAGTATCCCTTAAGCCTTAAGGAAAATCTGAAAACATTTTTGTTTTTTAGCTTTAATAACATCATGAAGATTAACAAATATGTTTCTCTACATAAGGAAGTTAACTGCTACTTCATACTGATCTTTGTGAAAGCTGGTGGACATTCATTGCTTATTTCCTTTATATTTCTAGGATATTTCTATTTTTCCTTGGATCAAATCAATCTGAAATAGACACCAAGTCCAAGAAAGCTATTCATACAATGAAGAGCAACACCTGGTTTAAACGTATATAAAAAGCACTTTCATGATACAAAGTGAAGAGAATTCTATTTTACATTAATCAGAAATGCCTTTTCATTAGTTAATTATAGTTGATATGATTCAACATTTACTGTGTGTGAGACACAAAGATGTAGTCCTTGATAAACACTATTTAAGATAACAGAAAAATAATAATGTATAGTTTTAATTTATAATATTGATACATTTTGACTATCATAGAATCATAGAAGTAGGGTTGGAAGGGACCTTGTAGATCTTCAGGTCCGACCCCCTGCCTGGGCAGGGGGGAAACTGGGCTCAAATGACCCCAGCCAGGTAGGCATCAAGACGCTTCTTAAAGACCCCCAGGGTAGGAGCCAGCACCACTTCCCTTGGAAGTTGGTTCCAGATCCTAGCCGCCCTAACTGTGAAGTAGTTACTACGGATGTCTAATCTAAACCTACTCTCCAACAGCTTGTGGCCGTTGTTCCTTGTTATCCCGGGGGGCGCTAGGGGAAACAAGGTCTCCCCCAAACCCTTCTGGTGCCCCCTAAGTGAGTTTATAGATGGTCACCAGGTCCCCCCTCAGCCTTCTCTTGTGAAGGCTGAACAGGTTCAGGTCCCATAGCCTCTCATTGTACGGTCTGCCCTGCTGTCCCAGGACTATGTATTTAACTATTTGTCATTGCACAATACATTAAAAAAAATATTTTATCACTGTTGAAGTATATGTTGTAGCAGTGCTGGTACAGGAAATATGAGAGAGGCAAAGATTTTTGTGGGTAATATCTTTAATGGGACCAACTGCATGGTTGGGAGAGCTTTATACAAGCTCACAGTTACAAGGCACACTTCAGATCAGAGAAAAAAGTAGGCACTGCTTGAACTAAGTACCACATATACTCAAATCCAAGATGAGGCCCTCCTCTCCCCCCACCCGAAACAGCATTGGAAAAAGGGTATTGTTTCGGATTCAAGTATCTGCCAAGGAAAGGTGCTGGTTTAGCTCTGATTTTGGCCTCAGGCTTGGGGCTGAAGCTGGAGCTGAGTTGCCACCTGCCCCGAGTTAATAGCTTGTTTGGAGAGGGAAGCGACACATGGCCTGGGGGAAAATTGGGAAGCACGTGGTGGAAGAGACAAAGCTGCAGCCTGCTCCCACTGATGTCTGCCCCCCTTCACCTATCTTGCTCCTTTCCCCCTTACCTTCTGTTTCTGATCCAGCCCCTCCAGCCCTGACCTGGCCCGGCCTGGAGCTTCCCCTGTTTCCATGTCTAGAATCTAATTATTGGAGGCAGGGGGCATCTTAAATCTGAAGTCATCTTGGCGCTGGGTAAATATGGTAACTAATGGAGCTATAATTTGGGTAAAACTCCGTGGGCAAATAAAAACAATTTGCTTGGTGAAATGGAGTTTGGCTGTGAACTGGGAGAAAAGCAAGATTACCAGAAGTAGCTACCAGATAAGAAAAAAGAAAAAAGGATGGCCTGATTAGTGGAAGAGCATGCCATTGTTCTTCACTCTCAAGCCACATTCCCCACAGCCCTGCCAGTGCCCTTGT
>NW_005843236.1:7639-24534 GCF_000455745.1 Alligator sinensis
TGGCCAAGGGAGCCTGGCAGCAGGCAAGGAAGGCCAGAGAAAGAAGGGGAGCGGGAGGAAGGGAAGAAGAAGGAGGAGGGGAAGAGGGAAGGGGAGTGGGGTGGGGTGGGGGGGATACAGCAGGGGCTATCCATGGGGCCAGGCAGGGTATGCCCCAGGTGCCTGTTAGCCCCCGTGGAGTGGGGACCACTGCCACCCACTTGCTGCCCCCACACAAGTCCCCAGGCCATTTTAGTCCCTGCTCCTGGCTGCTCACTAAACAAATGGTTCCTTATGGTGGAAGCAGGTGCAGCTTAGTGTGGCCCAGCAGAGTGGGGCTGCCCCTGAGGACTGCAGGCTCATTTTGGCTCTAGCCAGCCCTTGCACTCTGCCCGGGACCACCACCGCCTGTCCCTACTGTAGATCCCAGAGCAACTCTACCACACTATCCCAGCTCAGCCTGGGCACACCAGCCCTGAGCACTTTGATGTACCCACCGCCACCATCTGGAACCATCTGGCCGGTGAGATCCAAGGAGCAGTGGGACACGGGTAGTGGGGTGGGGACTGCAGCAGGATGGGGACTCACACAGGAGCAGTGGGTGGGTGACAGTGGTCTCTGCTTGGTGGGGGCTAAGAGATGGCTAGGGCATACACTGCCTGGTCCTGTGGGTGGCCCCTGCTGCATCCTTTCCCCATTTCCCCACCTCCTCTTTCTCTCACTCCCCTCCTCCATCCCGCTTCTCTGCCTGTCACCAAGCTTCCCTTCCCACCGTCCTTCCCTTCAGGGCCAATCAACAGCAGGTCCCAAAACCAACAAAATCAGGCCCAGGGGCCACACAGGGATGAGGAAATTTCTGGCCCCTTCATTCCTGACCAAAGCCCCTGCCCCCCCCACAGCCCTGTTGGAGGGGTCCCCAGCTGCCTCCTGCATCCAGTGTTAGCAGTGGGCCCTGGCCTTGTCCATGCATGCATAGGATGGCTAGAGTTTAGAAGTCTCTGGAACCCTTAAACTTCTGACCTTGACGACGCTATGACCTACTTACCAGATGTGCAGTTACTGCTAATTATGTAACCAGGTTTTGGCACAAAAAATATCACTGTAGAAGAGCTCACCTGATGTGACTGGATACCTGAATGGCCAGCGGAATGATTGACAATTGATGGACATGCAGTTCTGTAAAGTGATTGGTCAGCTGGATGACTGACAGGTGGAGTGAGGTGGTATGGGTAAAACCAGCATGAGTAAATGCCTTGGTGTGTGTTTGGTGCATGAGTGTATATTCGAGTGGTAAGTGGCATGCGTAAGTGTGGTCATGTCTATTGGAGCTATGGTGTATAAGTGAGTGGTGAATAGTAGTGTGAAGTGTGAGTGTGGGCAGACATAGAGGGAGAGAGTATACCACTTAGGCCTGTGCAAAGCAGCAAGTATTTGTTATGGATAGGGTTTGGCCAATTTGGAGGGCCAGTGATTAGATTCAGTGATTTGAATCACTGTTCCAATTCAATTCGGCCAATTCAGATTCAGAGATTCAACACTGATTTGGAGATTCGGTCACAGACTGTATATGCAGTCCTTGACAATGCTGGACACAGCGGCTTCCAGCTGGTAAGTCTATTGTGGTGGGCAGAGGGGGAAGGTAAGGAGTAGGGGGGGCAGATCAGTGTCCCCACAGCGAGGGAAGGAAAGTTGAAACCCCCGTCAGAACCTGGAAACAGGGTTGCAATTTACTAAGGTCATAAGTGTCGTCTGTTGTAACTCAAACCGTCGTAAGTCGAGGACTGCTTGTAGGGAAGATCACCCGATCTCCCTTCCTCTTCTCAGTTTCTGTTTGCTGCAAGCCTTCCAAATCTCCAAATCTCTCTGAATCTCTCCAAATTGATTTGGAGGCTTCCGATTCAATTAGGACCTTTTTAATGGGACTCCCGATTTGATTCGGATTTGGAGATTCAGCCACCAAATCAGGCCAAATCTCCTCCAAATTGAATTGGCTATTGAAGATTCACACAGCCCTAATACTTATTGCTGTTTACCTTTTAAAATGTATCCCCTGACCTTAGAAACACTAGAGGAGGCCTAACACCCTCCATTCTTAATTAATTAGGAGACCCTTCCGCAGGTCAACATCAGGCCCCAGCTCCCCTGTCCCCTCAGTCCTCCAGGCCCTATTTATCCCAAAGGCTGCAGGAGACAAAGTGAGTCTGAGCCAGCCTTGGGTGGCCTCAGGTTCTCAGGCCCTGCCCTCACCTCCACCCTCACCCCCTCTCCCTGCTCCTCTGGACAGGGCTTAGGGTTTCTCATCCTTTTTGCAAACAACTCATTGTTGGCTAGATCTCTGCCAGCCTGAGGAGAGCTGTTTGCAAAAGGGGAAACCCACTGTTTCCTGCTTCAAAGGGGAAAATCCATATTGTTCTACTTTAAAGGGGAAAATTCAAGCTTTTCCACAGGAAACAGAAAACACGGGTCCCTGGTTATTACCCACTAGTTCGTTGGTTAGGCCAGGGCACTCACCTGGAGTGCAGAGGACCAGGATTCAAAGCTAACCTCTGTAACGGGATTTGATTTCCATCTCTTATTTCCAGGTAGAGTGCCCTAAGTAGCAGATATGGGCTGGATTCTCTAAGACCCTCCAGCAGAAATTTTTCGTTGTCTAGGATGTTTAAATGTTCATCAGAGCAGAGAGAGGCAGTGACTATAACGTAGTGACTAGAGCACTCTTATGGAATGCACGATTCAAATCCAATCAGGCTGAGGCGAGATTTGAAGTTGACTGTTTCAAATCCTAGATTTGTGCTATAATTGCTCAGAAATTTGATACAAAGTGTGGCCCACCAGTACCTAGTCTTCTCTGTGTCCTATATGCTGTTAGCTGAGCTCTGAACATAGCTATTGGATCAGGCCCGGAAACTGAGGTAGGTGAATTCCAATGGGACTCAGACATGAGAAAGGTGTTGACTGGCTCAGCACAGCCAATAAGGCAGTTGTGAACATGTCCTGAAGCAGAAACTTACACAATTATGGGACTTTTCCAGGGGAAACTTGAGTGATAAGGAGTTTAGGCACCTACAGAATTAGGCAAGAGTCTTGTGAGTGCTAATGGCACATGTTGGATTTAGATACATGCAAGAATTCAAGCAGCTCAGTCTCTTGTGAATTTAGCTTTGAGTAAGATTTTTCAGAGAACCGAAATGCCAAGTTCTTTTAGATTTCAATGGAAATTAAGTGCCTGTGTAGTTTTTAAGAATCACACCTGCCTCCTCTCTACATCTTCAGGCTCCTAAGTACTTTTAAGATGCTGGTATTTTGGATTCCAGGATGTGGTTGATGATTTTAAGTGAAGAAGAGGGATCGTAGAGAAGAGCATTTCCTCACAATGCTGAGACTGGCTGCCAAGGAAATTGTTGACTAGTTGCCCTTATAATCATTGTCAGTCATGAATTGTTGGGTTTGTCATCATATGTTCCCTACAAATGACCCTTTTCTGATTATTTTTTCAAAGAAACAGCTTGCCATTGTGAGAATTCAAACCAATGCAATGAATATGCTTAGTTAGCTTAGTGACACAGGGCTGGAAAACTGTGAGAAAAGTGTCCAGCACCAAAGTGCTGCCTCATTGCTTAAGTCACAACTCACAGTCCCAGTGAAATGGAAGTTGCAGCAGCAAATTCTGCATGATTGCTAAGATATAATGATTGATAATATATAATAACATGAATTTTCCAGCTCTACTTAGTTCTGGTTTTATTAATAACTTAAAGTTTAGCTGTTAAAAACTGTTTCCTACACTTTGGGAAAAATAAGGAAATTCCTGGCAAAGAGTAGCCGCAGATGCAACAGAGACTGGCATTGAGATGGGCCAGAAACACAAGCAAACACTGCTCAAACTCTGGAAGTCTGGAATTGCCTTCCTGTGCCCAGAAGAAATGGGAGAATTATGTCAGGATGAGTGTTTGACAACTCACTGCTGGTTCTTGGAATAGGACAGTTCTGTGTCACCCACAGGAGGAAACTGTTCTTGGTAGACTGGTGAGGACACACTCTGTGAGCCTCAGGCCCTTTTACGGTGTCTGAGCAGGACACTCAGGGATGAGGCACCCAAAATCAAAAGGCACATCTGAAAATCCTGCCTATGTAGGCTGAGTCCAATCCTGATCACTGAATTGAAACTCATGTGCAAACCTCCTAATGACTTCACTGAGGTGGACAGAGTCCTGGCTGTACCCAGGCTGTGAAAATGTGTAACCTTACATATTAATACGAAAAATGTGCATACGTTACAGATTTAGATGGCTGGTCACTTTTGTCCAATATCCAGAAATAGCTAATATGTCGATCTTCAGATGAAGAAGAAACAAATTTCATAAGGTTCCTAGGGAAGAAAAGTCAGTGCTGGCATCAGAAACTGCTGTGCTAGAGGAAAGAATGATTTCCTCTGGTCTAATTGTGAGAAGGATTTTCAGAGGACTCCTACAATGGGGAAGAGTATTTGGAAATACATGTCTTTCCAGATGGACACAAATGCCCCAGGAAACCTGAAAAAAAACAAACCTGTCTCAGAAGAGTGTTAGTGGACACGGGGTCTTTACTGAAATAGTGGATGTTCTTGTAGCACAAGCTGCGAGGAGGAACATCCATTCTGGGCTAAAAGGAAAGGCAAATAGGAACCCCCCACAGGGCACAAATGGACCTTGCCACTAAACAGACTATCCTGTCTACCCTAGATCTCTATCAAGCTGAAGTAAGAACTAGGGCACTGCCACTCCCTTCACTGCCATCATCCTTAACAGCATGATGCATATGGTTCTGTGTTTACCCAGATTGGCCTCAGGGTTTGCAATACAGCCAGGAAGGAGATGCCAAAATATCTTTGTTAGGCACAGATCAACATTGCAGTTTGATACTCAGCAGTTCTCTCCATGTGAATCTGCACTAAAGTACATCAGCCTGTAGCTACAAAATAGCTGCCAGAGTACATTGTGGCCAGAACAGGGCTGGGTGCATGAAGAGACACCTTGGGGCTGTGGTGTCATGAGATTCATGCTACATTCTTGGCAGTTTCAGAGCAAAGCATCTTAAGGCAACCCTGTGCAACTCCCCCACCCTTACCTTCCTCCTTTCTATACCAAAGTTTAAAAGTGTACAATGTTAAAAGGTATTTAAATATGCTACTTGGAATGTGCATGAATAGATTTGAAAAGGCCAGAATTTCAGATTTTTCCTGAACATTATGCCCAATATACAATGCTATCCTCCACTCTGGCAGGGAAATGTTTCTGGGATTACTAGGTGCAGACTTCAAAATGGTTCTAGCAAGGGGCAAGGATGAGGTACCTGACAAGTTTAGATATTCCTGAAAGATTTGGCCAGTATATCAGTCAGTAAGTCAACTTCTCTTATCCGGAAACAAAAGCTCTCCATATGGACATCACAGCAAAGCAGAGTCACCTCAGAGGTAAAGCTTTATGGAACCTCTCTCTGGCTTATGAAAGCTTCTATAGTGGGTTAAGCACAAAGATAGTAAACTAATGGTTGTAGAGCAGCAAAAGGATAGTGTCAAGAACAGGGGTGGGCAAAATGCGGCCCAGAGCCTGAATGTGGTCCGCCAGGCCATTCTATCCGGCCCGCAGGGCCCCTAAAATTTTTTGAAAATTAATATTTCTCTGCCCTGGGCTGCCTGTCATGCAGCCCTTGACAGCTTGACAAAACTTAGTAAGCGGCCCTCTGCCCAAAACAATTGTCTGCCCCTGGCCAAGAACTTCAAAAGAGAAAAAAATAAAGGTTGAAGCCATGTTCCCAAGTCCTGCCAAGCAAGGAAATAAACATCTCAGTAAAACTTTCTCTGTGAACGGTCACTTCGAGGAAGCTAATGATGCATGTCAATAGCTTTGGTCATGTCTTATAGTCCAGAGAGTGAGTCTTAATACTTCCTCTAGCATCATCAGGGCTCTGTGATGCAGATAAAGATTAGTCAAAATAGGGAAGGCATGGGAAAAGGTGCTGAAATTCTACATAGTATGAGAAGCTACTTACATAGAGTAGAATACACGGACATACCAAAAGAGACAACTACACTGAAAACACTCCACTAAGTGACTGGATTTTCCATTTCAGATTCTTCATCACTCACCTCTCAGCTTCACCCCTTCAGAGTGCTACCACCTTGACATTTGGCCATTCAAAGTGCACCAATCCCAAGAGTTCCCTTCATTTCTCAGACCTAATGGCACCCTTCTGTTCTGTGAAAATGCTTGTCTTCTGAATTATTTTCCTATAGGTGCACCTGCTAGCCATACAACCATCCACAGAGCAAAAGCTGATACCCAGAACTTTGCCCTGCTGTCTAACTGCTGAGACTCCTTTCTGTCAGCTTCCATAGATATGCTCTAGAGGGAAACAAATCAGAAAGTGTAATCTAATAAATGTATACCTCTCCTTTCAGAAATGTATTTGCCATTTCTCAGTATCTTTTTGATGAAGCCCCTTCTGGCTTATCCCCATGACAGCCTGTGCCACTTGCAGTGGAGAATGAAGTGAAAGAGGAATCTTCACCTTAAAATGACAATGGGTTTTGTGCCTGAAAGCTTCTCCAACATCCCTCCAAACTGTAGAGTTTGTCCAATAAAAATATCACCAAAAAACCCTTTGCTTCTTCACTGTATCCCAAGAGCAGGTATGCAGGTCATAGAGATGATCTTGAGAGACTCCTTGAATGGAAGCAGCAGTAAAGAGCTGGAGATCATCATTTCATTAAGACCTTGTAGTCAGTGTCCAGGGTAATGATCCTGATTGGTCCATACTCAAAATGAAGCATCCTAATAAGAGAAAGGGAAATATTACCCAAAACAAAAGTGGTAGGCCCTGATTCTGGGCTCCATTGTGGCTCTTTTATTCTGGTTCTGCCAGGACAAATTGTGCCAAAAGTAGGTAGAACTGACAATGTAGGAATCATCTGCTGTGCTTCTGGTGAGGAGGGACTTGCACTAGCAGCAGAAATCTTAGTATAAGCAAGTGTTAAGGGTGGGGCCACAGCTTATAGGGGTCATTCTCTCCCATGTGGCAAGACAGTGGGTGTGTCTACATGTGCATATTAATGTGAATAAATAAACTCCAGAACTTGTTGCTCCAGAGTTTATTGATTCTGGGTGCCATGCCTTCACATGCGCCCAGGGTCACAGCACATTGAGCCAGGTCAGAAGAGCCCTGGCTAGCGGGGCACTGGGGGAGTCAGCCTGCCAGCCTGGGACTGCCCTCCACAGCTTAACATGCTGCAGGGGGCTGGCTGGGACACAAGAGGGCTCCAGTGTGGGGCTAGCCAGCAGGCACCCCATGCACTGAAGTACCCTCATGCCCGAGCCAGCTGGGGCAGTATCTACATGTGTGCTATTGTAAATTAAAAAACTCTGCAGCTGGGTAGTACTTGTATTTACAAATACTATCCTCCTGTGGAGTAAATTAGTTTACTCCAGTCTAATATGGGTGCATGTGTGGATGCCAAGGCATTTACTGCACTGTTAATTAGTCTACTTGTTGCCCTGTGGGGTCAAGCCAAATCTCAGGATCTCAATATTGCACTGTTAGACAGGAGGGTGTGACACAATTGCACATATCCAAACACACAAATCAATTAGGTGCATACACACACATACATATACACACTACCAGCTCAGGCACATACACATCCAAACTAGCTTAGGCACATGCACACCTATCACCAATTCAAGCACATACACTGTACAACCCAAAAGTTAGACAAAAATCAATTGTCCATACCCACACACTCAGTACACATACACAGATCACTAATTCATTTTTCATGCACACAATGACATATATACACACACACTCACCAGTTCACACACATACAACCCACCTACACATAGGTAAGTTCCTAACTTGAATGGCACGGTATGTATGTGTGTGCTTGGGGTACCTGGGCTACTTGAAGGAAGGTTAATGTGAGAGAGTGTTAAAGTGTAGGGAGTGAGAGTTACCAGAACTGAGATTAGAACCAGTGGACTAGAGAGAAGCTGGCTGAGGATCTGAGGCTTGGGTTTACTTAAGGTAGACTGGGGCTGGAAACTAAAGCAAACAGCTGAGATTGGGGGGGGGGCAGATAAGTGGTGGCAAGGAGGAGACAGCCAGGAAAGACGGAGAGAGGCAGAAACCTGGGAGCTTGGGGCTGAAAACAGACTGACAGCTTAGAGACGGGGGGGCAGATAAGTGGTGGCAAGTAGGAAATAGTCAGGAAACAGACAAAAACCCAACTCAGGGTTTCAAAATAACAGGTTTATTAAACAGACAACACACTACACAGCCCCATGAATTTATTGGTTCACACACACACTCACAATGGCAGCAGGAGAAAGAGACTCAGTGGAAGGGTTGGAGTCCAGGCAGTGAGTCCAAGTCCTTGGTTGAAGAGAGGGTGGGGGGTGATAGCTACCTATCCAGGCTGGAAAGGGGACCTTGTCCAGTAGGTGTTGTCCAGAGCGGGGTCACCGGCAGGGCCTCTGGGCGGATAGGTGGTATGGCATGGTGCTGGTCCAGATGGAGAGGGCCTCCCAAGGAGTCAGTCTTCATTACCCCTTTTTATGGGGCAGACTACCTCTGATCTCCTATAGGGAGGGCATGACCAGGCAATGTCAGTCCTTTCCCAGAGGGCTCCAGGTGTTCTTACTGAGCATGTGCAGCCTTGGCACAATGGTGGGTTGCCTCATCTTTTCTTGCTGTGTGGTTCCAAGGGCTGGGTCCTTGGTCCAGGTATTGGTGTTGATGGTTCGGTCATTCAGAGGGAGCTATTTTTAGACATTTTGCCATTGTCTCTCAAGCACTCTCATTCATCCCCATTCATTCAGGAACCAAGTTACACAGGACAGGTAGGTGTGAGTCATGGGTTACACAACCGGGCCTGGGGACAGGATGGAGACTTGACAAAATGGAAACTTGACATGACTTATGCTAACTTACATATGTAGGCCAAAATCATATTGTACCAGTAAAACAGTAATACAGAACAGTAAAAATCAATATAAACATAATAATTATACAATATAAAGAAGGAGAAAAAACAAAACAAATACAACTTGCTACCAAAATAAAATACTGAAGCTTATCCTATGTCTTAGCTCACTTATACTTATCTATAGGGAATAGAGGGGGAAAGAAAAGTCAGAAATGGTTGGGAAGGGGAGGGAATGCATTTTAAAAGAAAAAAGGAAGAAAAACTGGGGGTTTTGCTACATACTGGGCAGTAAACATCTCATGTAGACACACCCAGCGAGAGGTAGAACAGGCTTTAGGGGCTGTTCTGCTCCTTTTAGGGACCGTTTTGTTCCCCAGATATCCCAGAATCCAGTTGGCTCAAAAGCAGCACATACACTTTTAGAACACTCCCAATTTATGCACTGAGTTTAGCTTGACCAGAGCTAAGAACTGCATTTTAATTTCCTTTTGGAACAGGCAGGAGAAGAGGGCACAAATAGGCATTTGCACTTGTAACAATTATGAGGGTCTTATTATAGCTATGGAAATAATGCAAATGGTCACACTACTTCAAAGTAGACCTGAAGTACTTAGCTTTCTCAGTGTCTTGCAGTACCAGTCCACAATAAAGTCAACAGGTTATTACAGCATATTAAAAATAAGATTCCTCCCCAAATCTATTGTATAGTATAAAGTGCTTGCCTCACTCAGTTGCCCATAGTAATGTTGGAACCTGACAAAGTTTCATTTGTTTTTCTTACAGGCCACAATTCTGCAAATAATGCCTGAGTAGTTCAATTCAATTCATTGGGACTATTCTGATGAATAAATATTTCAAAGATAAAACTGTGGTTTTTAAAATAGTTAAAATACTACTTTTCTTAACAAAAAGGGAAGTGAGTTTATGAGAAAGAAATATTGACATATTTCCTGGGCATTAATCACATTTGAAGCTTGCGAAACAGCTGAGAGAAGAATGGTACTGCCAAACTTTTTTTCAACAAAACCATTGTTTTGCATATATACTGTTGCTACCTGGAGGCTGTTTTAACCTGTGAGTCATGTTACAGGAAACACTACGAAGCACCCAAAAACTATATAAGCTAAGAGAGGTGAGCCATAGAGGTCTACGGTAGGTAAAGACTGCGAGCTACTTCAACGCAAGCCAGAAAAGGGAAAGTTAGAATGAAGAGCCTTCCAGTTCTGCTGTTAGCATATGCTGCATTTTCTTATGCTTTTCCTGTAGATATAGAAAAGAAGAAAGAAGAAGAAAATATGAAGCTGTTTAAGGTAATGACTGTAGACACTGAAGACCAGAGTCTCAGTTGGTATAAATCATCTAAGGCTCAGGAAGTTAATGGGCTTACACTGGTTTACAACAGCTGAGGATGTGACCCTCTAGCTCTTGGCAAGGAGGATAGTCTAGTGCAGCTTTTTCCAAATTACAGGTGTGTAAAACCTGGATGGGTGTGAAACTAGGAATCACCCCTTCCTATAAAACGGTTCCTTATATCACCTTGCAGTATCATGCGCTGGAAGGGAGCATATTATTGGTATCGTTTTCCTGAATGGTTCCTCAGGTTTCAAATGTTTGAAAAAATTGCTATTTTACTATGGATAGCTCCAGATAGTTCTGAAAGATAATTAATTGCATAAACTTAGAAATCTTTAAGGAAGGTTCTTACCTTTATTTTGGTTTCAATATTTTTCAAAATCAATTACAAATGATGCTATTCTAATTTTGAACCCGATGCTGCAGATGTTTAAACATGAGAATAAGTTTATCCATGAGTAATGCTGTTGGTTTGCATAAGATTATTTGTCAAGAAAGTTAGTATGGCAGCTGCAAGTGCGGAGCTCCCGAGGAAGTGTTTAAAGTGCATTTAAAATGGGGGCTCGGCATTTGCGAATATTTGAAACCGCAAATGCTGAACCCGCGAATACCGAGGGTTTCCTGTATCTTGTATCACTGTCAAATCATGATTTTATTTTGTCTGAATTATTATGTATTACACAGTAAATGGTTAGTACATACAATGCATGGTAAAATGTCATAATACTACAGAAGTTTGTAATAAGCTAGGTTCTTCAGACAACTTCATTTATTGCCTGTCTTTAAATGCCACGTGGAAAGCAAAAACAGCTTACCATCATGTTATATTATTTTGAATATATCTTTATTTTGAATGCATTCTAAGTTAGTTGTGAAACTGAGATAATCATTGTAGGTATAACATTATAAGTATAATCATATTAAGATATCATGAGCGTGCCTTCACATTCATTAATGTGCCTTAGTTACTGCACATTGTGTTTCGTACTTGCTTAATGAAGTAGTGCCAACACACAATTTTTGTGACACTTACTGAGTATTAGTCTAATAACACTGTGCAGTAGGCTATTAGCATGGCTATTAGCTATTAGCATGGGTTTTATTGCACAGTGTTATTAGGCTAATGCAAAGTAAGCATCTTGTGTAGACACACCCTCTTGTGTAGACACACCCCATCAATAGAAAATATGACTGCAAAATATTACCACATTCCATTATATAAAGCTCTAAACAATATAAATTGTAACAGCACAGAGACAACAAGCAGCAAGTTAGAAATAATATTGTAATATGGTACATATTTTATATTACATTGTTTTATAATATGTAATAATGTATTTGATTTTTTAACACTAAACACATCTAATATAATTTTGCAAGATCTAAAATGGCCTAGTCTCCTCAAATATATCTTTTTTCATTAGGAGTATGTGAAAAATTACTACAGCAGTGAGAAGGATGGGGAGCCTGCTTCCAAATGGAAAAACAATAGGCTTGTGGTCGACAAAATCAAAAAAGTGCAGCAATTCATGGGTCTGGAGGTGACTGGAAAACTGGATTCTCATACCATGAACTTAATACAGAAACCTCGATGTGGGTTCCCAGATCTAGCTGAGTTCTCCACTTTTGCAGGAGAACCAAAATGGGGGAAAAACATTCTCACATACAGGTAACCAGAAGGATCTTCTTAAACTAGAGGCAATAAGTTTCTCCAAATAGGTGATAGCCTTTGGAAAGAACCCATCTTTTTCTCGATATTATATTTTAAAGGATATTGAATTACACACCAGACCTGGCCCCACAAGATGTAGATGCAGCAGTCAAAAAGGCATTTGAAGTGTGGAGCAGTGTAACTCCATTGAAATTCATCAGGACATATGAAGGTGCTGCAGATATAATGATCTCCTTCGCAATCAGAGGTAAAACTCCAAATGATCCTCTTCAATATCTCTAGTGGCAAATGGATAAAATATTCATCATTATTTATTATAATTTGCAATGGGGTCCATTGCACAAGCACAAAAGAAAACATAGTTGTGTCCTAAAATCTAAGGCCTGGATTCTGCAAATATTTACATCTTTATTTTACAGGTTGTGTGTAGCATGAGGAGACTGAGTCTAGTATGACATGTTTATTATGTCATATATCTTGGCAAATCAGGGACTATAGGATTTACAAGTTTGCAAAACTTTACCTGCATGTGGGACCAGTAATGTGCTTAAAGTTAATGACAGGGTTGAAATGCTTTGCTGCTAGGTGCAAATTCCATCTTGTAATGGTACCATATATGGACCAGTCTTCAAGAATTCTCCCTCCAAAGCTCTGCCTCATGCATTTTACAGTGAAGAGGATAATCTGGTACACTGAACAATATTCATACAAGTAAAATTAATCATGTCCATAAAAGTCTGTAGGATCCTAATTAGATATAATACAGTCAGTAACAGCAATAGAAAATACTGGAGAATACAGATATGGGAGATTAAAGGAACAATGAAGCATCATATGATTATTTAGATTTCTTATTTTTGGACCCACAGTATCAATACAAGTTGTAATGTCACTCTTTATTATTTTTAATTTTTCTTTCTTCTCACACCAAGACAGGAGTTGAATTTCTGTCCACCTCCAATTTTAGCACTCCTCCTACTTGTGTTACATGCTGACAAATGACTTTATAAGAAGTCCTTAATATTTTATTAGTTATTATTCTAATGGTCCCCAACGTATGCTGGACAAATGACTCATGAAAAGATCAGGGTACCATGTTCAAAAGTGGCCAAGGCAGCTGGATGCCTGAGCTTTCTCCATTGACGATTTATGCTCTGAAGTTGCTGGATTGCTTTTGAAAATTTTACCCAAGGGCTCTATTTTGAATGATTCACAGTTAGGAGCTTTGCCATGGATTTGCAGTGTTATGCAGGCACAGTAATCTGCCTTCACTAATCCAGTCGTAGGCTTGGAGCCTTTGTATATTATCTTTTTCCACAAAAAAGACATTGCATAAGTAAACCTTGCCACTCCCCCCTCCCCCCCACTCATGGTAGCAATATATAAAAGTCTGGTCGTTTCACAGCTATATCAAGCATGAGTTGGTACACATTCCTCATTTTCCGTCTGAAAAACTGAGATTTTGTCAAAATTGTGTGGAAGAGGGGGCTGCAAAATCATGGCATACAAATTATTGAATATTATATATTTTGCTGCCTGTGCCCACCATGCTAGTTATTGTATCTTTCTCTTTCCTTAGAGCACAAGGATTTTATTCCCTTTGATGGCCCTGGTGGGACTCTTGCTCATGCTTTTGCCCCTGGCTCAACTATTGGTGGAGATGCGCATTTTGACGATGAGGAAGACTGGACCTTAAAATCAGAAGGTAGGAGAGTAAGCCCACCTGGGCCAAGGTTTTCACAACTAACTGCCTGAAGTTTGACTTCTAACTGGGCGCATCTACACATGCCCATACAGCGACATTACTAGTGCACTGTGCTTTAGTACTTCCAAAAGGAAGTACGGTAAAAGCTGTGTTAGCCGGCGTTCTACTATCCAGAATACTCAATTAACCAGAATTTTCAACCAGCCATCCAGACCTAGGGGGAGGGGGGAGAGGGCGGGGCAGAGGGCAGTGAAGCTTGCATGTGACGGCTGCCATCACCACCCACCACCCTGTGCTATCCACTACCCCCCCCCACCCTGTCCCCGCTCTGTGTGCAGCTGCCACCACCTTCCCCTTCCCCCCACCCCTTTTAGGTTTCTAAAAGTTTAAAAACCTCTGCCTTAGATAACCAGAATGTTTAGATACCCAGGACCCCGGTTACCCCACTCATGCCGGTTAACACAGCTTTTACTGTACTAAAGCATGGCGCAGTAGCAGCCCATACTGCACTGTACTTAGGGTGCACTTTATTTTTAGCTGCTATTTCTCCATACTGGTGTGCTATAAGGAAGGAGCACACCACTATGGCAAAGTAGCTGCTGGTCACATGTAGATGTGCATGGTTGCTACATTGTCATAGCAAATCACTATGCCGATGTAGTGTCATGTGTAGATGTGCCCAGACTAGACAAAATACCTAAGCAAGTGGAATGATTGTCCGCTGTTCCAAGCAACCAATGGCTACCATTAACACTGGGGCCTCTGTATGTCAGAAACCAACTTACTTAGGACTTTTTGCAGTTTTCCTTGCAATTGGTGCATTGAGCCTTACAACTGCTGGGAATTTTTTTTTGGTGGCGGGGTTGATTACAAAAAATATGATTACAAAATCATATTTTGTAATATGATTAACTGTCATTGTATTGTAAACTGACTCCCACCCTGCATCTGGTTTTGTTGTCAGCTTCTTTGATTGTGGACATATTCTACAGTCACTAAAGGCCTCTATTACTTGCATTGTATGTACAATACTTTTATTATTGTAAGTAGGAATAGAGAAAGATGTAACTTGTTTTATACATTTTGTTAGGCATCAACTTGTTTCATGTTGCTGTTCATGAGTTTGGCCATTCACTGGGACTGTTCCATTCTACACATCCTGATGCATTGATGTACCCCATTTACAGAAAGGCTGACCTGGCAGTATTCCCTCTCCATCAGGATGATATTAATGGCATTCAGTACCTCTATGGTAATAAAACATATTAACTATTTAATGTTTATGACTTCCAATAATCTGAAAAGCTCTCACTGGAATATGTGTTTAATAGATGTATTAGATATTGCTTGAATAAGAATGGTACATCCACTGAAGTCATTTGAAATCCATCATATCAGTTACTAGTTTTATATTGTTCTCTAAATTGTTTCCTGTAGGAAAGTCATCTAATCCCATTGAAAATGACACAGAATTTAATTGGCCCGGAGAACCCACTGGTCCCAAAGAACCTGCAGTGCCAAACGCATGTAACCCTGAGTTGACTTTGGATGCTGTCACCACTTTCCGTGGAGAAATACTTTTCTTTAAAGACAAGTAAGCAAGTTCTCTCAAATCAACTCCACTTTTCTTTTCTTTACTAAATTATTCTATCAATAGCAGTATGGAAAAATAAGAAACATCCCGAATTTTGCCCTAAATATTAGTCAAAATAGTACCTTGTATTATGTTAAAAGAAGTTCCAGGTGTGTGTTCACAACCTTGCTTCCAAACGACATAACTTGTTCAATGAGCTTCAGTTAAAGTGCTAGGGCTATGTGAAGCTTTGGTTGCTGATTCAATTTGATGATAATTTGGCCTGATTCGGTGGCTGAATCTCAGAATCTAAATTGAATCAGGAGACCCTTTAACCTCTCTGGATCGAATCAGGACCCTCCAAATTGATTCGGAGAGATTCGACGATTTTGGACCTAGACACAGCTTTAAATGTTTTTCCTACATAGTTCAAGGTACCAGGCAACTCATGAATGCTGAGATGGTGGGGTGGATGGAGAGTCCCACAGAAGTGCGGGGGGGCATCCCCAGAGTGCTCAGCAGCAGACCTGGAAGTGGACCAGAAACACTTCTGGTCCACTTCCAGGTCCACCGGGGAGTGCACGGGGGGTCCCCCCACGCCTCCCCTGTGTCAGTGACTGGTACCTCCTGGGCCTGGGGGGGCACCTGGTGTCTCCCCACAGCTGATCCACTTCCAGGTTTGCCACTGAGCATGTGGGGGAGCCCCTCACACTCCTGTGGGATGCTCTATCTGCCCCACCATCACAGCATTCATGAGCCATGCCTGGTACCTCGAGGTATGTAGAAAAAAACATTTAAAGCTGTGTCTATGGCCATATCAAACTGGGACAGTGATCTAAATCAATGAATCTGAATAGAATATGGCCCATTTCGCACACCCCTATAAAGCACCACTACTGCCATTTTTCAGTGCGAGGATGCTGATACATGTGATGCTTTGGGCACTTTAATTAGAGCAGCTCTCAGAGCCACTCTTATTAAAGCCCCTCCCCCCCCTCACACCCTGCCCCCATTCCCAGAGCATGTGTATAAATGCCCTTAAATATGTTTGTGGACCTGGGCCTAAGACCTTTGGAACAGGGACGGCCTTTATGTACTGTAATGGGTAAAAAATGGCTATAACTTGGACCCTAGGTACAGTGATGGTCCCTGAATTAGGCATTAATACTCAAGAAAAGATCTTGGAGTCAATATAGAGAGTTCTTTGAGAACATTGGTGTAGCGTGCAACAAAGGTAAAAAATGTAAAAAGAATGCTAGAATTTTTTTTTAAATACATTTTTCATGTTACAAGCCAAATCAGCCAAATCAAGTCCAAATCCATGAGTCAGTCCAGAACCATAAGTGGCCGTATAACCGACAAACATTCTCCACCCACACCAGGGGCTTCAGATATTTCCAAAATTTTTTGGCAGGCATTTTACATGCAGGCCCAAGCCCAGATGCCCCCACGTTTTGCCTGCCCTCAGCCATATGGCCACAGGAACAAGCTAGGGAGAAGCCTCCCATTTCCATAAAATGGGCATTATGCCCCAACACCTTGATGGGTACTAGCCCAAGCCCGAAGAATAGTTATTCCCGGGAGGCTTAAGGCAAACTGCCTTCTTGGACACAGATACATGGTGTTTCCCCTGCCAGGTCCTTAGGGAAAG
>NW_005843236.1:24565-37952 GCF_000455745.1 Alligator sinensis
AATAGAAACTATCAGTGTGTTGTTATATAAATCAACAGTGCAATCGCTTACTGAACATTCAGTTCAGTTTGGGTTACCTCATCTCAAGTAAGGAGATGAAAATACTATTGCCGGGTAACCATTTCTGGTCTCTGTGGCTAAGGAAGACTTTACCCCTTGGTGCTCAAACATCAGTAAGCAAAGGACAATGCATAGAAGACATATTTCTTGGCATGGAATTCTTGTGTGTGAGGGTATACAATACTCTCTGAGTACAGTATGATGCATGAAGACATGACTTAATATGTAAATACTCTTGTCTGTATCAGGTACTTCTGGCGCAAACATCCTGCAATCAAACAAGTTGAATTTAATGTAATATCTTCATTCTGGTCACAGCTGAGCTCTGGTATTGATGCTGCGTATGAAATCACTGATAAAGATGAGACGTTCCTTTTTAAAGGTCAGAATCGGAATTTTTCTAACTTCTCCTTACATGTGTCCTCAGCCCATTTTACCTGATTTAGAAATAATTAAGGAAATTGAAGATCATTCTTTTTTTTAATGAGAGTTCATGAGCACTGATCCAACCCAGTTCATTGGTAGGTTTTGCAATTATAGTTTTAACAAATATTATGCTCAGAGACAAAAAGTAGGCTCAGAATGACTTATTTGCTGAATATCAATCTGGCAAAATTCCCCAAAGACATATAGAAATATGATACTGTGCTTTCTTCCTGAAAGCTGTTGGGTCTAAATTCAAAATGACAGCCCACATTTATTCTTAACATATAGAAGAATTATTTTGCAGGGGGGAGGTGAATTTTGTACAGTGTGTTTAAATTACAATTAAAGGTATTATTCAATTTACAGTAGCCACAGGAGTTAGTGTGTTTTACAGGGTACATTCATGGATCTCTGTATTTATTCATTAATATACCCTGCACAAATAGTGTATAATTCTCAACAGAAGCACATGATAAAATGTTTTCATCAACTTCTCTTGATAGGAAATGAATTCTGGAGTGTCAAAGGAGATGCCGTGCTGCCTGGATACCCCAAGAAAATCCATGCTCTGGGCCTCTCAAATGATATTAAAAAAATTGATGCAGCCCTTTATTTTGCAAATAAAAGGAAAATATACTACTTTGTAGATAACAAGATTTGGAGGTGAGATGATTCTTGAGTAGGAGAAAACAAAACCACATTACCAGTAACTTGTACCATAAATTGATTGTGGATGCATTAGTAAGAGGCTGGTTAACCAATTGTCACCATTGCCAGTGCAGAAATAGTTCTTTAAATATTCTTTAAAGACAGATGGAGCAGTTCTTTTCACTGTTATTTTAACCATTGAGTAGTTGGCGGGTTTTTTTTAAAGAAAGACTCCTTAAAATTATTTTACTTACTTAGGAAAGGATACATAATAATTTACTCCACCTTTTAGAACAAATAATTCGCAATTATGCAGTACCCTTTCTTGTGGTGAAAAAAAGTCAAATTATTACCCCCAAATCCTCTGTCCAGTTACTATTATTATCATTAGAATTATTGCATTATTACAGTACATTGAGAAACTGTTCCATGTATTACAATGAAATAGAGTAAATGGTTGGTTATCATTTTCTCTACTGAATGCAAGCAAAACTGTTCAGCTTTGTGTCAGAGAAGATATACTTTCAGCAGCTGGAAATTCTTCTTAACATAAGCAAGGACCAGTATTCTGTGCCAATAATAGATGAGCTCTGACTCTTTGCTTAGTTTCATAGTTTGTAAAATATCTGACTGAAGCCATTGTTTGAACATAAGTAGCCATGCTTTAATTTTTTTGGTGATAAATGTTTTTGTAGTGAACGCTGCTAAATCCTTTTTATTCCTATTCAGCATCTGATTATTCACTTCTTCATGTCCTAAGTATTAAGCAGAAAAATAACCTTAATTTGAAAAGAAGCATGAGTCAAATATACATATTCAATATTCTTTGGTTATATTCTGAGGTGGTGTAAATTGGTAAAGCTCTGCTGAAGTCAATTGAGTTGTGCCAATGTATATCATCTGAGAAACTAGCATAAGGATATCTAAGTGATAAATGACCTTTGCTCAAAGTAGCAGCTTCTTTGTGCTTTGGTGTTAGTTTAGCTGCCCTTTAGTTTGTTCTACATTTTTTTCATGTTGTTTCTATTTTTTTCTCAGTTATGATGAAAGAAGTCAATCCATGGACAAGAAACCAAAACTGATAAAAAATGAATTTCCAGGAATCAATGGAAAAGTGGATGCTGCTTTCCAGAATAAAAGTAAGTAGAAACTGTCAAGCAAGGATGCTTTAATTCAGAAATGTTCAGATGTGGTTAGGTGGGCTGCACAGGACTGAGAGTCAAAAACTGCTTGATGATAATTCTACATTTAAGGAGATTTTGATAAAGCCACTTAAACATTCCATGTTTCAGCTTATGCACTTGTAAAATAGGCACAAAATTACTTCTCAAGGTATGATTAAATCAATTTGAAAATGCTGCATATGTTTCTAAAGATAGAAACGTTGATGTCCCTACTTCTGTGGAATTTTGCCTTTTACTGTACTGAGTTAAAGGGGCCACTTGTGAGCTAAGGTACTATCTAATGTGAGGAAGGATATCACAGCTTGGTCCCAATCTATTCAATGTTATTGTGTTGAGAAAGTAAGAAAATATATCCATGTCAGAAATGGTGTTATTTAGATAAGGTAGTTCTGCAAGTTGCTTGAGTAAGTGACTCAATAATTTTCAGACTTGTTGGAAAAAAGTGAATATTTACCTGTTCAATTTGCTTTATTCCTAGACTACTACTATTTCTTCCACGGGAAAAAGCAATTTGAGTTTGACCCAAATGCCAAGAAAGTTACTCGTGTCTTGAAGACCAACTTCTGGTTTTCCTGTTAAGAATAGGAAATTTACAGTGATGTATAGAAGAAAGGAAACAACAGTGTAAATGAATCATGGAGATGACTCTTCATTTATTAATATCTACAATGTACAAACATGTTTTTTCTGATTTTAGCCTATGCTTAATAGTCAAGCCACACCTTCTGTATGATATGTAGTTCTGTAAATAATGAAAATGTAGTACTTAGCATGTGGATGAGTATATGCATATAAATAAATAGGGCAGTGGCATTTTGTATTTATTTGCTCAATTGTATATTTATTTGCCAAAAAATTAAATATTTTTGATACATAATTGCCTTTGTTTCATATTTTCAAGAATTAATAGTTTATTTAGTGTCTGATCCTGCAAAAGTCAGAGATGCAAGATTAAATTAAAAAATCCTTAAAACTGATCAAGGTAATTACATAACTCCATTGTTGTTACAGTGAGGAAAAACTTGTTTTTTTTCTAATCAAATAGAGAATAGAATAGAAACCATTCCTTTCCACTGGATGTGTTTGCATCCATTTATTTTTAACACACTTACCCAATCAAGACATTTTTGTTATTTTAATCATTCAAAACCCTACTGTTTAAGCATTGTTGTTTCTACCCTTTGTATTACCTTTAAGTCCTCAATTTATCTTTAGGATTAGAATGCTCCTACTGTACACAATATTGTAGTCCTATCCCTATGGGTATGGGTTAGGGTTCTCTAATTTGTGCACCGTGAATTGTCTCTGTTTTAGCACTGGACACTTATATTTGCCACTGGTTGTTTGAATCATACCATCATAGTGAAATAGAGCTGGAAGAGACAAAGAGGTCATCTAGTCCAACCCCCTGGCTGAGGCAGGATCATCCCTACCTTGGGGGATCATTCTGTACAAATCCATTGTCTAACCTCTTAGTAAAACTACACAGGCAACCCTGACACAAGCACAAGACATAACGCTCAATCTGACACAGGTAAAGAAGTGGAACCATGGCAGCCAATGTCCAGGTGCTGCATGGGTATTTAAAATATGCTCAAGAGATCCCAGGAAAAGGGCCACAACTCCTGCTACAGAGGAAGACAATGAGGTTAAATTCCTTCTTGGCTCCAAATATGTCAATCAGTCTGACCCTGAGTGGAGGGGCAAGACCCTCTAGCCAGGAATCATCAAGTTTAAGTCCCAGCGATTATGGGCCCCCCCCAGCAAAATCCCCCAGTCTAGCCTGTAGCCAACACCCAATGCCTCTGAGGAAGAATTTAAAACCCACTGATATATGTAGAGCACCAGGGAAAAAATTTCCCTCCCAGCCCCATGTAGCAACCAGTAAAGCCCAGAAGCAATGGAAATACCTGTGAGAGAACATAGGCATAACTACACCTAGATAATCCCTGACCAGTGGCTGTCCAAACTCTTCTTGAACACCTTCAGTGATGGATAGTCCACAACTTCCCTTGGCAGTCTATTCTACTGCCTCACTGAATCTAAATCAACTGGTCAACTTCAAGCCATTGGTAGATGTCCTAGTCTCTGTAGCAAGAAAGAAAAGGTATTTTCCCTCTTCCTTCAAGTATGTGAAGACTGCTATAATGTCTGCTCTTAAGCACCTATTCTGCAAGTTGAACATGCCTAGCTCCTTCAACCTCTCCTCATATAACTTATCTTCCAAGACCTTTATTATTTTTGTTGTCCACCTCTAGACCCTTTCTAACTTCTCCACATCCTTTTTAAGATGTGAAGCCCCAAATTGCACACAAAAATCTAAATGAGGCCTACCCAGTGCCAAACAGAGAAGCACTATCATCTCTCGTGTCTTGCACCTAATATTTCTATTGATGCCTCCCAAAACCACATTTGCATTTTGTGCAGCCGCCTCATACTGCAGAGACATGTTGATGCGACTCCCAGATCCTTCTCCAGACTGCTGCCCTCCAGCCACGTGTAACACATTTTGTATTTGTGTAACATCCATACAGACACACTTGGATTGTGTATTGTGTTATTTTGTGTATGTTACTTAGGTGGGCAAGATGGCCCCTGTGTTTTGACCATGTGCTCAGCACATGGCAAGTTGGGGCCTGTATCTGGGGACAATACATAAAACCCTCTGGCCTCACTCACCAACGGAAACAGAGGATTCTTCAGGCCAATGGGAGAGGAACTGGAGTGTGGTTCTCCCTGGACAAGGCTAGAGGGATGTCATGCAAAGGGATATAAGGTGAGTTAGGCTGGTTTGTGGGGAGAGAAGCTGCTAGGGGATGCTGAAGACTGAAGTCTCGTCCAAGGGAGAAGGAGTTGCAGATAGCACAAAGGGAAGCTCAGGTAGAAGGGAGAGAGAGAGAGAGAATTGTCCCAGTGTCTGGGACTCCTCTCTCCTCCTTTTCTTCCCCTTTGTTCATTTGAGTTTTTAAGGGATTAACACTAGGAGAAAGAGTATTGGTTCCTTGAGTTTGCTGGCCAGGAATTAGGCCTGGCAGTTTAAACAGGGCTGAAACCTGGGAGTTTCTAATCCTGCCAGATTTGGGCTGTGGTTGAGGTTTGCAACTTTCTGCTCCCAGTGGAGCTGTGACCCAAACTACCTGTAGCCTAGGCCTACTTAGGTCTGGCCTTTTTCACTGTTTCTTTTGATGGCCCTTTGCTCTGGTCAAGCTGCATGGTTGGGCTGGCTGTAGCCATTAATCAACCTGGCTCCTTTTGAAGTCTTTTTTTGTAGTTTCATTTGGCAGGCCATATAATCCAGCCCAGAAGTTTTCAGGTCCATGCATACTGTCTATAGCTGCAGTCACTCCCCATACATACACACAGCCTCTTTGTGGGAGCAAAGGTTGGCACACTACCATTCCTCCAAAAGCAACGAGGGGCCCGTGCCCTCTAGCAGCTGCCCCTGACACAAGACCCTGGACCTGTGCGACTCCACTCAAAACCACCTGCCATTCTAACATGGATCTATTTTATAATTACCTTTTGCTTGTGACTATTGAACCAGTTGTCTATCCACCTTACAGTAGCCCACATTCCTCTAGTTTTTTTACAACATCATATGGGACCTTGTCAAAAGCCTTGTGAAGTCCAGATACACCATATACACAACATTCCCTTTATCTACTCAAGTAGTTACTTCATTGAAAAAAGGGATCAAGTTTGTTTGACATGATTTGTTCATAGTAAATCCTTGGTGGTTGCTTATGATCAACGTTTCCATCTCCAGATCCTTGCAAATGGACTTTCTTAGGCTATACTCCAGTAACTTCCCAGGTACTGAAGTAAGGCTAACTGATCTGTAGTTTTCTGGGTCCTCCTTTTTGCCTTGTTTAGGGGGAAACAATGTTCACCCTTTTCCAATCCTCTGGTATCTTACCTGTTTCCCATGACTTCATGAATGTTATAGGCAAGGGCTCCTAGAACTCCTCTGCTAGCTCCGTCAGTACCCTGGGATGAAGTTCATCAGGTCCTGTTGACTTGAATTTATTCAGATCTATCAAAAGCTCTCTGACTGTCTCTCTTATTACCTCATCCTTCAGGTTGTCTTCTTTATCCAAATAAGCTTTATTAGGTGTCTAATTTCAGCTTAGACCCTATTCTTAAAAAGATCTTCCCAGAGCCACCCATCCTAGCCTTCAGACAAGCACCAAACCTCGCCAACCTCATCACCAGAAGCAAACTTCCTCAAGCCCAGAACACACCAAAAGGATCCAGACCGTGCCATGACAAGAAATGCAAAACCTGCCAACACATCTCCACCACCCCCACTATTACTACACCCCACAACAGAGCCATCAGCATCCCAGGATCTTACAGCTGCACCTCCAGGAATGTAGTATACCTCATCCAATGCACCAAATGCCCTGATGGAAGATATGTAGGAGAGACCATACAACAACTGCGCACCAGAATGAATACACACCGGAAATCCATCAAAGACAGAAACACCCAATTACCGGTGGGGGCACGTTTCTCACAGGAGGGCCACTCTCTCTCCAATCTCTCAGTCCTGATCCTCAAGGGAAACTTACACAACACTTCCCAGAGACAAGCCTATGAGCTCCATTTCATCAACCTGCTGGATACTAGAGATCAGGGACTAAACAGAGACATTGGATTTTTGATACATTATAATCTGCCTGGCAACTGACTCCCCAGCCCAGCCCAGCCCAGCCCCTGGCTTGTTTACTTTTCATTCCATCCAGGAAGAGCACACACCAACTACCGAAGCTTCCTGAGCCTGACAAAGGGTTTTTGAACCCGAAAGCTTGCTTAATAACTGTTCTCCAACCATTTGGGTTGGTCTAGTAAAAGATATCAAATTCACCCAAGGACCCTTGTCAGCCTAGTTTCAGCTTATGTTTTTCTGAAGACTGAGGCAAAGTAGCTGTTTATTATCTCTACCTTCTTTGCATCTTCTGTTTAGAACTCCTCCCCACTACTTAACAGTAGACCCAAAACTTCCTCAGTGTTTCTTTTCTGGTCAACATAACTTATAGAACCTATAGACCAATGCAGGATATGCAGTTTAGATTTTGTTGCACATTGTGCATAGATTCATAGATTTTTTTAACACAAAAAGGATCACTTGGGTTGCCTAGTCTGATAAAATGATCTGTAACATTTTACCCAATGTTTTTGCAGTGATGAAAATTGGGAGACCTACTATATAAGGAAGCACTAACAAGGTTAATAAATCACTGTGGCTGAAAGAGAAGATAGCTTTAAGAAAAGGATCCAGCTGAGAATGAAAGCACCCAAGAATGATATATGTATCACTCCTCTTGATGAGCAGTACCAGTGATTAATTATCCTCAAGGGCATGAGGCAGTCTTTTTTTTCATTTACACAATAAAACACTAACTTGCAATGATAATTTACTGCAAACAACCAAAAACCCAATGTACAACAATACTTTCATTTGTCTGTGACAGTTGTGTGGATGATCAAAGGCATCTGTAAGTGGTTTTGATAAATGAAGGCAATATTCAGGGTAGAAACAAGAAAATAAGAAATAGAAAACAATTTAAGTATCTGTTGGAATAAATGAGTAAAATCCTAGAGGGATGGAGACAATGGATGTTTCTTTATTAACTTCACTGGGGCCATGAACTTCATCCCATATCTTTTTTCCTATAAGAAGGCGGAGCCTGACTGAGTAAGTATTGGCCAGTATGTCACACCAGCAAGGTTTGGCAGTCCCTTTAGTGTCTACGTGGCACTAACATTTCTATCCCTGGTAACTGTGAGGAAAACCTTGCAAGTGTAACCCAGTATCTGAACCAAACATAAAAAGAAGAAATTGCTGCAAGCCATAGCAAATTCTTGCTGTTTGACTTCATGGATATTACCTTGGGGATGATGGATCCAAGGGTATGCATTTCATCTGCAGAGCAAAGAAACCCCATGGAGTTCCCTCTGTTGGGGCCAAGCACCCAGCTTGCTGTCTCACAGGATTGGGTCCCTGAAGTCTTGGGAGTGGCAGTGGTCCAAACAGTTCCAAGCAATGTATGTACTGGCCAATAAATCAGATCAGCATAGCTGATCCCACAACAAAAGCAACATCTGTTTGTAGTTTATGAGACAATGTTGGTTACTTGAAAGAGAAATAGGAACAGTCAAATGGCCCCAATCATAATCCTATAGAGATTATTTAGAGTCAGAGAGATAAACTAAGGACTATCACCAGCACTGGGCACATCTACATGTTCATTAATGCACCTCAATTACAAAGCATTATGTTTAGTACCTATAGTGACAGGTACTAACTTAATGTGCCATAATTGGTGCTACTGCGCATTAATGCAGATGAACAATCTTTAGTGATGTTAATGTGCATTAGACTAAATCAAGTTGCATTAGTGCATTAGCACAGCTTTTGCCAGCTGTGCTAATTAATGCTCAGTAGAATTATTTTACTGCACATTAGACGTCTTGTGTAGACGCTCCCACTGAAAGCAAGCCACAGGTGCCAGCTCTCACAAGTCTAATCAGATTCCTGGGTGCTGTGTGCTGGGTGATAGTATATTTCTGGATGACCCAGAAAACAAAGAATTTGACCTGTATTACTTTTGTAATCAAGAAACTTGTTGTTGGCTTGTAACAGCGGCACTCCTTTATTTAACCTGAAAATAGAAACCCACTGATTTTGACTGATGATGTTATGTCTGGGATGGTGTAAGTCACTGAGCTGTGACTCAGGAACTAGCTCAGCCTCTGACCCATTAGAATTTTATTGTTTCAATACAACAGATTAATTATACTGATTTACTGTGTGACAAGCTGTACTTTGATTTGTTCCCCATGGCAATATCCTTTAGCCTTAAACCTGCTATCAATACGAACATTAGGCTTTTAAAATTACCAAAGTGGGAAGCAATTTCTTTCATGATTGAAGATTATCCTAAACCAGCTTCAATCTGGTTTTTCTAAAGAAAATATTCAGCATTCACTGTGTCTTGGTTTACAATAAGAGTGACACAAGCTGTACATTGCTACGTTGTATGAGATCTTAAACAGGAAAGGTTTTAGGGGAGCTCCCATTTTTCTCAAGTGATCATCCATCCAAAACTGCAGGACTCCAGAGTTTTCTAGACACCTAAAATAGTTGTCAGTAACAGATTGAATGCTATTATATAATACCACATTACGCATTTTTGGTCCTCCAGTGTCAACAGGAAAAAGTCATAGCATAAGTTTTCTTGCATTAATACGACGATTTCAGAAGAGCTTATGAGCAGATGAAATGTGAACAGATTAGGGTCCAAAAGACAGGGCAAAATGTTTGTAAGTAAATGTGCATTCTTAGACTACAGAATTTACTAGTCCACCTACTGGTGGGAGAGTGAAATTCTTTTCAAAACTAATGGTGTAACAGCTAAAACCAGTTCCCAGGAAAGATTGCTCTTTCATTTCAGTCATATAAGCAGTATAAGAGAAAGATGAATATTCAGTAAGTTGCCCACGCCAACAGGATATCCTGTCACAGGAGGAACCTAATCTGACACCCCAAGAAGAGTTTCTCCTCAACTATTTTGTCTGTGAGTGGATCAAGACTTGCTTCAGAGAAGAAGCCAAGTCCCAGCATTTGGAGGGCACTAAAAGTCTTTACGATATTGCCATTTACAAATGATGGACATTGGGAAGCAGGGGGAAAGCTTAAACACAACTTTGGCAAATTCCGTTTTGCTTTATGAGCCTAAACTGTACATGCAGAGCCAGGTAAATGCAGATCAGGCACTTCTGCATAGTTTGCAATTGAGGTCTGGGCACACAAGCATTCATGCACCAAGTAAGCAAGCTCCAGAGGGCTGTGCTATGGCCAGTTGACTGTGTAGTGATTAGGATCACCCAAGGGTACATGTGAAGCATAAGACCCCAAACTACAGCTAGGCTGTACCAGTATTTAGATGCTCGAGGAAGGGCAACAAATATTTGCAACAAATAGCTTAGTTGTCAGAAAATTTGCTCAGGTTCTAGGAGCTGACCTACTGGACAGATAGGAGAGGGAGAGACGTGGGACCAAAGGAAAGTACTCAAGCTGTTGTGTGTATTGCTCAGCAACACAGAGCCTAGAAAAGGGCTCTTGCCGTGGGTAGGGAGAAACTTCTCCTGCGCTTTTTATCCATTTTAGCTGTTGAAACTTAACTGCAAAATTAACAGCAGTGGGCCAGCTTGTAGGTTCTTCCTTCATTTTGCGTCCAGAAGATACATGTTTAGGGCCATTCTAATTCACCACAGAGTGAAATAAATGTTAAACAATGACTTTGTAACTGCCAAAACCTGCTATTGTGCATTCTGCATATTAATCATTTAGGCCCATATAGTGAAATAAGATTTAGCCCTTTGGGTGCCAATTTAGGAATGGGAATCTAATGCAGTTAGAGTGATGACAAGTTAAAGAGTGGGTCCTGAGCAGTCTGGAGGACTGGCAAAACTTGGGAAAGCTTTTGGGGGATTTTTCAATTATATCTTTTTTCATCAGAAAATGTTGATTCAGTGAGACAGTTCTGTGACATCCTGACAGAATCCTGTTAATTTTAATCAGAAAAAAATTATTCACCTCAAAATAGGCAACATTTTCCTGATTAGGTCATTCAGTTAAAGTTGAACAAGCTTTAAACTTGAGGTTTGACCAGACTAAGTGAATACCTGACCCATCACCATGCTAGCAATTCTGCAATGTTATCTGTCCAAAAATACTGATGCAAGAATTCTTATGGCTGGTATCTTTTACTGGACCAACTGCATGGGATAGACATAGGCAGGCTTTCTGGTATCACAGTACCCTTCCTAAGCAGTCTGGAAGAGAAGTAGACACAGCAGAGCTAAGTAGCAGCCGAACTGCCTTTGTCTATCCCAAACATGCAGTTGTCCAGTAAAAGATATCACCCACAAGTATTCTTGCCTCTTGCATATTTCCTGGACTATCACAGCAACAAATAAGTATGGACACATTTTCGTTTTGGCCTTCCCTAGAAGAAAAACACATTTTAAAATCTTGCCATTCTTCATGACTTTTTTTCTTGTCCAGTCTGATTTTCCGCTCAGTTGGGATGGGACTTAGATAAGAGATAGGGTTTCATGTATCACAGCACTGTCTTCTGCTACATAATACAGTCTTCTTTAACTTCTCTCCAGCCTCAGATATGTTTAAGAAGCATCTTTTAGCACTATGTCATACTAAACATGTCTACACGTACTTTTACCTGTGCCTAAACTTAACCCGTATTTGTCTAATGTGCATTAAGGTGATTTGGGCATGCGTCTACATGTGCACGTGCTAAGGTACATTAATGTGGTGCGCAGACTGACCTGGGACTAAAGTTAGTCCCAAGTCAGTCAACATACACAGCATTAATGTGCCTTAGGGAGTCTACATGTGCGTTAAGGTGCTTTAGCTATTCACACCTAAACTTAATACCTGCTTTTGCACATTAACGTGCTTTAAAAATGGCTAATGCACCTTAAATCAGCACATGTAGATGTGCCCATCCTGTATTTAACAGGGGAACAGAATTCAGTCCAGGCTAGTATACAGCTTTGTACATGCCAAAGTCACGAACTTCTTACTGGCAAAGTACCACAAAGAGTGGATGTCAAACACTGGCCGATGATGAAAAGAAGAACCTGCCCTTGAGTGGGTTTCAACCTACATTTTTTTATACTTCCTAACACAGTGCTGTATTTACTGGGCCACAAGTCAGGCATTACCCAGATCCTTCCATTTGAAGCTGTCCCCATCAGCAGCCAATGGAGCAAGATACATAGGGCCAGGAGGAAGCAAACAAGGTAGAGGGTGTCTGGCTCAGTAAGATGGATGCTGCTTTAGGAGAGAGCATATCTTGGGTTCTAGCCTAAACCTTTTCTCATGATAGGGCAGAAACTTCTCCACTGCTTTTAAGCTGGTGAGGATTAAATGCAAGGTGCTTTGGTTCAACTTCAGAAGGAGTACTGGACAGGAGACTGGGGTGTCACTTGGTGGGACTTGTCACTTGATGATCTGATGCCTGTGCTGGGAAGTCCATGAGATGCAAGTTTACATTCCCTGTTAGTAAGGGTGAGGGAAGAAGGCAAGAATCTGAACTATCTGTTTTATGGACAAGTGCTCTAACCCCTCACCTGTTGGGGCTAACTCATAGGATTGCCCTCCTCCTCTTCATCTTTCACCAAGACAGAATGTCAGGACTTAGGTTTATATACAGAGCTGAATACTGTGCATGCTTTGGAGAACATCCACCCTGCATGGTAACAGAGGCACAAACTGAGCATAAATGCCCAACGTTTCAGCTGTGTGTCTGGAAAACTGCTGTGAAAATAAAATGACAGAGGATTCTGCCTTTAATATATGTATTAGCTATATACAAATATTACAAAATATATGTACAAAACTGTGTACATAAAGAGGGCAAAGACTCACAGGACTCATTTTATTTGGAAGTGTCTTACTTCTTTAGTAAATGTATTAAAGATTAGAAATGGGGAATTCTCTTAGCTAACTGGTATTACATCACTATGTGATGATGAATCTATTTGTATCGCTATTGTTTGGCTACTGAGAGGATATTATACATTGTGAATTAGTCACCAGCTAATGTACACATTCTCTATATAAACCGGGCTATCTGGGAGAGGTGTGCAGTACTTCTGATTAAGCAGTAAGCAGAGGCACAGAAACAACACTAAGAATGAAGAGCCTTCCACTTCTTCTGCTAGCATGTACAGCATTCTCCTCTGCTGTCCCTGTGGATCCAGAAGATGACACTGCAAGGCTTGTTAAGGTAAGTACTTGCTAAGGCTTCCAGCAATACCTCAGAATGAATATTATTGTTTGCTTCATAGAAGAGATTCTATAAATGGCAGGTTGCATTTCTTTCCCTTTTTCTAGAATAAGTCATGATGGTCAAGAGGTATCAAGTTATAGGGATTTAAAAGAAACCCTCTTCCTTTATTTCTTTATTCTAACATCATGAATGTTGGCCAAAAGACATTAAAAGTTTTCTTCAGGTTTCTTTGAATTACAATTCCTG
>NW_005843236.1:37983-71065 GCF_000455745.1 Alligator sinensis
AAAACAAAGTGACAATATCATACGGACACACATTATTGCTCTCTCTCAATCAAATTTCTCTACTTCCATGTGCTCTGCAAAGCACTCAAATTAGTGCTTTAAAAAGTGGCCCAAGTAGTCTCAATTATTTCCATAAGACTGCTCACTTGCTTAAAAAAAAACATATGTCCAAGCATTTGGTGATTTTTATCATTAGCGCAACATCCAAAGAAACCCCAAAAAGAACAATGGAAAAAGTGGGAACATCTATAAATCTTGCAAAACCTTATTAAGAGGATATAGAACCTTCTATATACTAGAGTCGAGATTTTTTATTGTGAGTTTGGCTCCTATATCCATATTTATTCAGCAAAAAGTCAATAGCCTGATTTCCCAAAACACTCACCATCCAGCAGTATCCATTTGTGTCATTTCGTTTCAGAAATGCATAATGACTGAAGACTAATTCCTAACACTACTGCAGCTAATAACATTGCTCACAAAATACGGGCTGGAATTTTAGGAGGAATTATATTGTTAATTTTAGATTTGTTAGAGCTGTTTTGCATAAGTTCTCATTGCTAAAGCAGGAAACATATAGGTATCAATAAAACATCCCTTCTAAGTGTTCTTTACTTTGATAGAGTTATCTAAATCGTTTCTATGGCCTGAAGACAGAAGCACACTCTCGTTTTCGGAGAAAGAAGATTGGGGCTGTATCTGAAACACTCAAGGAAATGCAGTCATTTTTTGGACTGCAAGTGACTGGGAAGTTTGATGATGAGACTACAAAGATGATGAAGCAGCCGAGATGTGGTATGCCTGACATTGGCAACTATGTTCTAACACAAGGGCATCCAAAGTGGTCAACAAATGACTTGACATACAGGTAACAGTTCTCTAAGCAATTTGTGGACCAAAATATTAAGGCCCAAACTTGCAAATATGTGGGCCTAAACACCCAAAACTAGGCTCTCCTTTCCAGAATTCAGCACCAAGAGAAGCATCTTGGTACTCTAAGGAAGGAGACTGCCTTACTGAAAGTTAGGAGGAGTTGTAAGTACTCAGGATTTGAATACCAAGCTACTTATTCCACTGTCAAAACATGGATACAAGGAATTGTGCATCAAATATAAAATATTTTTACTACAGCAATGTATTGTTAATAATAACCTGCAAGTGTCATAGACTAATCTTTGAACCCATAGACTAATCTTTGCTTTATTTTAAAGGATTATAAACCGCACACCTGACATGAGACCAGCTGATGTGGACAAGGCTATCAAACAAGCATTTGAAGTCTGGAGTAATGTAACACCACTGACATTCAGAAGAATCGAGGATGGAGAAGCAGATATAATGATCTCTTTTCAATATAGGGGTGAGACATAATAACAATATAATTCAACAGATTACAATGCATATTTAGGCACTTATCAAGTAGTCATTAGCCATCCTCAATTATAGAGGCAACTGAGTATATTAATTAAATAATTATTTGGTTTTTTAGATCATGGGGACAATTCTCCCTTTGATGGACCTAATGGGATATTAGCTCATGCTTTTCAGCCTGGCCCCCGGATTGGTGGAGATGTTCACTTTGATGAGGAGGAAACTTGGACAAAAGACAGTAGGGGTAAGATTTACCTTGCTGGCCTTGTTTGCTCAGGTGACTTAGCAATTTACACCTTGAGTTGTTCCATTGACTTCTGATGTTATATTGGGAGTAAGAGTAACAGATTCTGGCCTCGAGATGATTTTTTTCCCTCCTTTTTTCAGCAGAATCCTTTCATAGAAGCAATTCTGCAAGTGGATACAATTATTTGGGTTTCAGTCTGGATTTTTTTTTCTGGTGTGTTTTATGAATACTTAGAACTGGCACTGAGAAAAGTTACTTTCTTTGGCAACAAGCCCCACCTTGAAAGAAGGGCTTATGTTTTTTATATGTCTTTGAACTGCAGGGCCTAACACTGACTGACTGGTGTCTTTGGACATCATTGCAGTTCATTATTGCAGTTTTCCCCTCTAACGTTTTGGCATTAATAAATCAAATGAAATGAAGGAACCAAAATTCCTTTTGTAGGAATTGCTACAAAGTCCATAGAAGGTCTAGGGTGTGCTATAGGAGATGGCTGTAGGGGAAGTAATAAGGGGAACAGGGAGATCATAACCAGTGCCTGATGTGTCTGTGTATTCATAAATCTATTCTTTTTCTACTATACCTCTTTGAACCATAGTGTTTGCAAGATGAGTGAAAGCTACTTTTCTATCTGTAGTGTGTTCTGGCCTGGCACAATATTGTTTCTCTGCCACCTGCACCAGAGATTCAAAAGGATTTCACTCATTTGAGTGACATTATCTTTATTCCTCAGGCTACAGCTTGTTCAATGTTGCTGCCCATGAGTTGGGCCATTCCTTGGGTTTGTCTCATTCTACTGATCCTGGTGCCTTGATGTTCCCAACCTATACCTATGTGGACCCTAAAGAATTCCACCTCCATCAGGATGATATTAACGGCATTCAAGCCATCTATGGTATGAAAATCAACATCAAATTATTCACTTGGTTAATTTTGATTAATAAATTAGAAATGCTTATTTTAAGAAACCATCTGGTGTCATCACGCAGAGAAACCACAGAAAGTATAGACAATAGAGAGGGAAGAGACCTGCTAAGGTCATGTAGTTCATTCCTCTGCTTACAGGCACGATCACTTACTCCTAAAGCTGATAGTTGTTTGTTCATTTACTTTTAATAAACCTCTGATAAAGGCAATTATACTGGTTCCAAATATAACTTGTCCCAAGAGTAGGTTTCCCTCCCATCTTTTGGTTAATAGAAGGTGGGTTATGTTCCTAGGGTTGGCTTTCACTGAAGATCAGCTCTCCTGCAACCCATCCCTACAGCATATAACAGTCCATAAGTGCTGAACTTCATCTGTGCTGATTTAGCAAGTAAAAAGCCCTGACATTTCCTGGAAGAAGCGTGCTTCCTGAGCCTTCCCACTATTAACCCAGTGTTTGGAAGGTTCCCGAAGACCTGCTTCATGCTGGTTTTCAACTGTATTTTCCTATTATATGTACCGTAATAATAAGTTTTCTCAATCCACCTGTAGGACCATCTCTGAAACCTGTTCAACCAACTGGACCCTCAACTCCAGAAGCTTGCAACCCTAATTTGTCTTTTGACGCTGTTGCTACTCTGCGTGGAGAAATGTTGTTTTTTAAGGACAGGTAAAATCAACAAGCCTATGTAGTGTTTCATGCTACTGCAGTACTGAAAAGGAAAAAAAAGCTACAAAAAAAATGAATTCCAGTCATAAAAAGAAACAGCCCACTTGAAAATGTAGTGCTAACATCATAAAATCACTGGAAAGTCGCTATCTATTTCTCTAGTTGGTGGCTTGCATACCTTGATAGCGGGCACATTGGCTTTACTTAAACTTTCACTAAATTATGGTAAAATGATTTTTCTGATTCCAAAGGGGTTTTGCTGATTGGTGAAGTATCTTCTGACCTGTGTGCTTGTAAAGCAATCTTTATTGTTTCCATTGGGAACTGAAACCCAGATCTGGCAGTGAGCGTGGGTGAATCCCTTCACTGTGGACAAATCCATGTGGCAGCAAGGTGTGCAAGTGATATACCAGCAGAGGCAGTAAGAGAAATTTGGGGGCATGATACGTCCTGGTACAGCAGCCTCACTATCTCCCATTTTATGCAGAGGAAATAGGAAAATTCTATATGAATTCTAAGCTAAATGCATACGTTTTGGGAAAAATATCTACAAATCATATTTCTACTTCATACACGCACACACTACTTGCAATTATTATTTTACTCATTATATTCTAGATCTATGAAGAAATAAAAGTCTTATAATTTGAAGGGAATGGGGGCGCTTTGTAATGCTCCTACCACACTGTGGTTCTTCAGCAGTAATAGACTCTTTGATCTTTTGCAAAAAAAAGAGCTCAAGAATTAAGGCTAAGATATAGTAGCTGTAGCAGGCTTGCATCTTTCCTGGAGACTGGGAACTAAGAGGACACAGTTTACTCACTGTACTTTTCTGAGTAGAGTGGAACTGCATTAATGTGCAAATTGTATCTCAGGTTTTTCTGGCGCAAGCATCCCCAGCGAATGGACAATGGGTTCAATATTATTTCTGATTTCTGGCCAACCCTGTCATCTGGAATTCAAGCTGCTTATGAAAATGTTGAAAAAGATCAAGTTGTTGTTTTCAAAGGTAAAAGAATTCAACCTAAAATTCTCTTGGTCTTCAAATCTATATGAATCTGTTGCAATATAGGTTGCTTCAACTGTGCAATTAAGGCAATCCATCCTGGTTCTCTTTGGATTAAGACCCATTTACATTTCAAGCAGAAATATCTTGGCTACATTTTAAATGTTTATTTGCATAGCTGAATTGCATGCTTGAATGCATACACAAATTGTCAGCTGTAGGCTAAATTACTATCAGAGGTTCAAGAAAGGACCTAGTAGGTCTGGAGGTTAACAAAGGATCGATCATTGACATGGTCCTTATCTTTGACCACAACACCACTCAGAGATGCAAAAGATACTTTACTGAACACACAAAGAGAGAAATCTGTTGCAAAGAGCTTATATTCTACCTGAAGATAGAACCCGTATTAAAGGGGAATTGCCAGAAGTCAGTCAAACACCATAGGGAAATTTTGAAATTTTGAAACTTTAAACTTTAACTTTTCAGTATTCTGTTAGAACTTTTGAGGGGCAGTATTTTGTGAGCAACTGGAACATGATTTTTTTATTCAGGTCCTTAAAATTTGGAATGAGTTATAACATTTTCTGCAAAATCTGAAAAGTGTTAATAATGTTGAAAAATTTTGTGAAACATATTGTTTTAGAAACAAAGCCATTTTGATGGAAACAACCTTAAATTTTAAAGATTTCAGTCAGCTCTCATGGATTTCAATGAGCTCATGGTTTGTATTAATGAAACAGTGATTTGTATTTTTCCCTACAGAGAGCAAATATTGGGTTCTCAATGGATTTGATATAGCCTATGGGTACCCTAAAAGAATCCATCAGCTGGGCTTTCCAAGGACTGTTAAAAGAATTAATGCAGTTTTCAGTGATGAGAATACCAGGAAAACATATTTCTTTGTAAATGACAAGTATTGGAGGTAAGATTTACCTTAACAGTCTCAAAGTATATTTCCTGCTGGAGGCTCAAAAGATAATTATGGAACACAATATAAAAAAGCATGTAATTCATCTGGGTTAAAAATATTAAATAGCAGTTATGGATTTTTCTTTTCTAAACCTAAATACCCTGATAAAAATGCGAAATTTTTATATGGAATTTTATAACCATCATATTATTCTGGATCTGGGATACATGTAATAAAATCCACAAACCCTAGAAAAGCTATTTCTAGTAAATTTTAGCCCACCTGGGTGCAGTTTTTTTCTCTTATGAAATTCAAGAGAATTCATTAGAATCCACTATTCAAGGTAAAACAGGAGCTAACACGGTAGATTTTTCCCTTCAGCATGAAATCAACACACTGATTTCATCTGAAGTCAAATGCTTGGATGAGATGGTTTGGACAGGAAAGATTAGGTGACCTCTTGAAGATGTTCCCATACCTATTGTTCTATGCTTCTGTGATTTATGTTGTCTAATTGTACATTATTTTGTGGTTACATTTTGTTTATATTTAATGACAGCTCTCTAAACTTTTTCTACAGTAATTTGCACTGAACTGTTTGTGTCATATTAGTATACACTTCAGATGCACCCTTTCACAAGAAACACTCAGTGGTACTAAAATGAATACTTTCAAGAATGTTCTGGCCTAAGTTGCATATAGGGCAGGAAATATATACTATACTTACTTGAATGGAAGATGACCCTGATTATAAGACAATTCCCCCAATAATTACATTCTACATATGGAAAATGTATAATTTTGTTATAAATTTCCAGGTATAAAATCTAATTACTTGAGGTTTACCTTGAATTTGTCCCATTCCCACTGCTATAGCAGGGAAAATAAATTTGGGGGGTCAGATAGCCCCTTTGTTCTCTGCTTCCTCACAACTTTTTCCCCTGGCAGCCCCTTCCCCCTCTCCTTACTGTCCGATCCTGCTCTCCCTGAGCACACCAGAGTCAACAGGATTTCAAGCCACAATGACTCCACAGCTCAACACTGCTCAGTGCATGTGTGTACTCCAGATACTCCCAGAAAGAAGCCATGTGCTAATTAGCTACCATTCTTGCCACAAGTCCTGGGATGCTCCAAAAATGTATATGCAGACGAGGTGCAGGGCAACCTGCTCTGGCCACGCTTATCATATGCACCAGGCTGAAACAGAGAGTAACAGAGGTATTCTGGGTGAACTGTATACAATGTCACCATGCATTTAAAAAGTGTTGGTTTTAGGAAGGATTGTGCTTAATGGGTTACCATATATTTTATTCAAATGGGCTATGCTGATCTATTTTTGTAATGGCCTCTTGTGAGCTAAGATGAAGTGTAGGAAGCATCTGAAGTCCAGGACTAAAGAGTCTGTGATGGAGGATGCTTACTGGGGCTGTTGGAAAGGGCACCATTCTGTTCTGATGTTTCGACAGAACAGTGTTTCATTTCGACTTTCATTTTGATTCGAAACAGCTGTTCTGTTTCATTTTGTTGAAACAGTTTTGCTGTGTTTCAACTCTGTTTCGAAGTTTCGCCCATAGGCTATAATGGAGAAGCTCAAAACAGTCTATAACTTTGTCTTTTCTGGCCTGATTTGGATGCAACTTTGCAGAAATGGTAGCCCCTTCTGAGGACCTGCCAAGTTTCAGGGAGAAAAGTGCAGGGCCTTCCGGGAAACTGAACCTCAACATCTTGAAAGCAAAAAACTCATGACAGGCAAAAATCGTGTCATGGGTGCTTGCAGGACTGTGTCTGTCTTGGGGCACGGGGGGGTGAAAACTGCAGGCCAGCTAGGCCCTGCTGAGGCCACGAAGCCTGCCAGCTGTGGAGGAGATCGGTATAGGTGCAAGGGGAATCTGGGGTCTTGGGCCCTGCACCTTTAGCTGCTGATGGGCAAAACTTGTGACATGGGTGGGTGACACTGTGCTTGTGTTAAGGTTGCACCCTCACTCAACTGACACTGAGACAGAAAGCAGGGCAGTTCAAACAATGCTGCCTTGTAGTCCATCCCTCCCCCAGAGGACTAGGATTGCCAGAGACCTCAGGAAAGGATGATAGTCACTGGCCAGCTACACAGTCAATGACAGCAGTCCTTCCCCCTCCTCCCCCTCCCTCTCCTTACTTTAGTTCCTGTTTCCCTGCAGGCAAGCCCAGCCTGAGCTTTGAAACTCGAAACATTTAAAAAATTTTGAAATGTTTCAACTTGCCTCATTTTGTTTTGAGGCTGTTTCAAAGCTCTCTGTTTCGTTTTGATTTTGCTGTTTCGAGCTTGATAAGAGTTGAAACAACATCGAAACAAAACTGCTGGCGAAATTTCACACAGCCTATTGCTTACCTGTAAGAGGCATCCAAATCTCAAGACCTCTGGGCTTGGGCCTGCACGTAGGATGCCTGCCAATGGATTTGGGAGTATCTGAAGTCCCAGGATGATAGGTCTGGGACAGAGGATGCTTGCTGGTTGTAGCACCATTCATGGTGTTTAGAACAATTGAGTTCTGCCTGCTCAATCAACAGGGTTTTTGAAACGACTGAGTTCTGCTCAGTCAATATGATTTGGAACTGATTTGGCTAATTTGAAGTATGAATTATATTATAAAAAAAATGTTTGCCTTATATGGACTGCATGTTTTACAGTTATGATCAGTGCTGGTTGCATTTAATCAGCTTCATTTCTTGTTTTCTATTGCAGAGCGCATGCTACTTTTGCCAATAGTTTAATGATAGACAAAGTGTTTAGTGAGATTTCCTTATATGCTGTTACAGGACAAGGCATACAAGGCATTTTCCCCATGCCAACTGGAGCAAAAAACCTTATCTTGTATTCAAGTAAATGTGTTATTCACTTGAGGTAGCCTTTCAAGTAAAATAACCCCAGTTCAGACAAATATCATCTCTGGCCCACTTTCACCATAGACTCATTACTTACTTTTACCTGTCCTTTGAATGGATGCATATACAAACATACACACCACAACACATTCTCGAGGTAAAATCCTGGCATCATTGGCATTTTGTCATTCTCTTCTGTTGGACAAAGATTTCAGTCTCTCACATCTCCCATGAGTATGCTGACTTGATACATAATGGCAGGAATTCAAACAGTCCAGTCACTTCTGAATGTAAGAACAGTGGCATTTATGTGTCAGGTCTTGTTTTTGCTTTTTAAAATGTTTTTTGCTTATCTGTAAATATTAACTCTATTTCTTTTATTAAGATATGATGAAAACACACAATCTATGGATAAGGGTTATCCAAGGAAAATAATCAAAGACTTTGGAATAACTGGCAAGGTGGATGCAGTTTTCCAGCATGAAGGTAAATAAAACAAATATTTATGTTCATTATGCTAGAAGAGGTGTACTTCTCTAAATTGAAAATATATTTTAAAGATGATAATTATTAATATTTATGCACATTTATGGGAATTAGGCATTCTAATAAATGAGTATCTACTTCCTGTCAAAGTTCATTTTGTTTTCTAGTAAAATCTCTGAAAAAATGTTTCACCCGTGAATTTACTCCTTCCATTTCTTTTTCTTTCTAGACTATATCTATTTCTTCCGTGGAACAAACCAGTACCAGTTTGATCCTAATACCAAGCAAGTTGTCAGGATCCTGAGGAGCAACAGCTGGTTTACTTGTTAACTGCAGTGATTTCTTCAACTTTTAATGGTTATTTTAAAAGGAAAAGCAGTATTATTTTTTCTCAGACTTTTGTATGAAAAACTACAAATGGTGATCCTGATGGAATTGAATCATTTACTGATTTTTTACAAACTGGATTGATAATTGACAAAACAAATGTATTATGTTTTTTATACCATACCATTGTGTGTGTTTCTTTCTATTAGAGCCAGTTCTAAAAAGCTCAGTTCTGGCCCCAAGCACAGCCTGAAGCACTAGACTGGGTGCATGGAAATCACATGGGGCATTGCGAGTACAAAATTTGCTCCATATCAGAAGAGGAAATGCCACATAGCTCCACCTAGCTACACCATCATGCATGGTCCACTCCGAAGTTTCTATTTGGTTAGGCCTGTTGATCTCTATAACAATGAATCCACTAGTCATACCAGTGCCTGCTTCTCTGACCCACTCTATTCCCCACATTTCTCTTAATAAGTCATCCACTGAGCTCTGCTCCTTCACTTAACTTTAAGTCCTGTCCTTTCCCTTCCAGTGGCTCTGTATCATTTCCATTAAATTCAGGACAATCTACAGCTCAGTTTACGGCTGCTCCAGAACCACACTTTTTTATTAGTTAGAACCTTCTTATTTCCAAATTATGTTTTCCGTTGATGAGTTTATACTGCTTCGTTCTTGAGTATACAACATGGATGTTTAGCAAAAACAGTTCTTTCCCTTCCCTGGTGTTCTTCCTGTAATCCAGTCAGAGAGAACAACCACATCCCTTTTCAGCCTTTGCGTTGCTAGGTGTGCTATGACTGGCATCAAGTGGCACTGTGGCTCCTTCTTGTTCTCTCCTAATTACCTACCTTGATGTTGTTCATGAAAAAAAAGGCTGGGAGGTTGCCCAAGGCCCAGAGGGAGTCCATTCCACTGCCAAACCACCCTCTATCCAATCTGCTGTGCCTCTCTCTTGGCCCTATAGATGTTTTTGGATACCAGGTACCTTAAGGGCGCTGTTCTTGGCCTCCAACCACACCTAGAGCCACACCCATGCCTTGCAGATGTTACTGATTCTCATTTCATTGGGCAGCTTGCCCCAGTGCAATGTCTGGCCTTCAGGCCTCAAAAACTTTGTTGGAGCTTCAGCCTTCCTGGCCTTGGCCCGTTTTCTCTCTAACTGGGCACCCCTTGCCCAAGGCACACTGTCTAGGACCTCAATTTCCAGGCTTCAGCCCTGGTTTCCAGCCTCTCAGGCTCTTGGCCCCTGGCCCTGGCTTTGCCCTTCTTAGGCTCTGATCTTAGACCTCCCAGCTTCAGGACACTACTATATTGCCTTGTCTGGCCCAGGCTTTTGTCCCCTTAGCTTAAAAATCATAGAATCATAGAAAATTAGTTTTGGAAGGGACCTCAGGAGGTCATCTAGTCTAACCCCCTGCTCAAGGCAGGGCAATCCCCATCTTGCACTTGCCTGTCTGATATCTAGCCCTGGCAGGGCTCAAATACTCCCATGTCCCTTGCACTCCAATGATCTGTGTGCCCTTGCCCCCTGGCAGGGCTCAATTGAGTGCCTCTCAGGTTTAAACCTTGGTGCACCCTCAGACACCCACATCACCACTTTTTAGCCACATTCAGTCCACCGGTTTAACTATAACCCGTTCTGAGTAAACAAACATTAGGAAAGAAAAAGGTGAGCTATCACTTAAAAAGAAAACCTTCCTCCACTCTGGGTAAATAAACAGTGATCAGAGCAGCCTTCACCCCCGAGTTCTCACCACTCTGCCTCCAAAGTGCTCCAGCTCCTGCAAGGGCTTCTCAGGCAGCCACACTCTCCAGAGAGCTTGGGTCCCTGCCAGGCCCCCCTTCCTCCGTGTTCCACCTTTTTCTACTTCCTAGCACAGTGCTCTAATTACCAGACTACACACCGTGTAATATTTAGGTTCTTCAATTTGAAGCTGTCCCACAGGTTGGAAAATAGGAGGAACTTTCTGACTATGAGTCTGATCAAGTATTGGAATGAGATCCCTAAAGAAGTTGTGGAATCTCTATCCCTGAAAATTTTCAAGAGCAGATTTGACAGACACTTGGCTAGGATTATTTAATCAGGGATGATCCTGCCTAGAGCAGGGGGTTGGACTACACTAGATGATCCTGTGAGGTCCCTTCCAGCCCTACTTTCCTACAATCCTATGATTTTATGTTAACCAGCACTGAGAACACATATACCAGATCACACAAGGGAATCAGATTCCAGTGCTGAGTGCTAGATTATGCCTGCAATCTTCTTTTAAATGCAATGGATATTTCAGACAGAGATATAGAAAGGGCATTGGAGCTTGGGCCTTGCCTTCTGAAGATTTCCTGGGGTCTAAGCAAATCTTATGATATCTATAAGGTTTAAGAGCAATGTAGGTGACCCTGATGGAATGAGCTCTGGTACACTTAGAAAGGAGATCCTCAACCTGTCTTCCAGTGGGTCGGTTACAGGCTTGGGCTCTGCAGATTAAAATGACCCAGAGAATAGTGCCCTCAAGAACAAAAATTTTGACCTATATTGTTTGTGAATTCAGGAAACGGGTAATTGGCTTGTAACGGTGACACTCCTTACTTATCTATTGATTTTGGCTGATAATGTTACCTCTGAAATGGTGCAAGTAGTTTAGCTGAAACCCAGGAACTGAGTTTTACTCATTGTTTAAATGCAAAGGATTAATTGCACTGATTTAGTGTGTGACAAGCTGTACTTTGAGCCATGCTCTATGTCACTAACCTTTGAACCGAAGTCTGTTACAAATTTGAGTAACCAGCTATTAATACTGCCAAAGCAAGGTGTCATCGTTCTAGTGACTGATAATTCCTCTAAATCAGAACCAAGATGGTTTGGCACTGGCGATGCATAGGGAGTGTACAGGCGTGCACATGCACCCCCTGAGAGAGCTGGTGCACCCCTGATAGGCCACAGTCCCCGCTTTGGTGACAGGCAGCGGGAGAGCAGCAGAAGCACTGTGGCCGCTTCTGGAAGCCGGTAAGGGAGTTCGGCCACAGGAGGACCCCCCCTCCCACCCTTCAGTTGCTGACTGGTTGCTGCAGGGGCACGTGCTCCCCCTGAGTAAGGTGGCACCAGTCACCCATGTGGTTTGGCTAAAGGAAATGTTCAGAATTGGCTATCTCCTGATTTATTAGAATGACCTGATAAAAGAATCTCCTGATTTATAAGGATTGCAGACCTAAGAACATTTTTTACTAACAATCTGCAAACTTTTTACTGAAAACCAAACTTTTGTACTTACATATGCTTTTACATATGTCCCACCCTGTACCTTAGACTGCCCAGAGCCATGCAGCCCTCCTGCATTCAACAGGTGTTACAAGCAGGCGATGGCAGATAGGATACAACAGCTACACATGAATGAAGGGGAAGGGGACTGTGAAGGTTTGCTTGAGCCCCAAAACCCTGATTGAGGGCTCTCTGCAGGGTGCTAAGCTAGAAACCCATTCAGACACAAGGTGGCATTGTTCTGTTCTGTCTGTCCATTAACATTTGCATCTAGCTTTATTTTAGCCTCTATCCCTTAAAGTATTTTATGAAAAATGTATAACCCATAAATTTATGAACAACTGGCAACCCTGATGACACAGGATATGAAGGTCAAAGGCTTGTAAGAATGCAAACATGCAAGAGTGAGAAGAGGCCCCTTCCTTTCTAAGCCATGATCCAAATTTATTGAATTCCATAGTTTTCTAGCTTATTAAGAAATGATGCAACAACAGATTAAATACTTTCATATAATACCGCAGTGCACTAGCTCCTCTAATGTCTTCTGTAAAAAAATATTCATTATCAAAAAAGCTTGTTTTGGCACTTTTCTTGCATAAGTAAGTTACCTTCAGAAAAGATTAAAAGCAGACAAGTTGTAAACAGATTAAGGCACGACTGACAGGGTAAGATGTTTGTATCACACCTTCTATTAAAACTTACTAGTTCCACCTAGTGGTAAAGGAGTAAAATTGAACACAATTATTTTGAAAACTAATGGCATAATAGCTAAGACCAGTAGTGGAGTTGTGAACAACTGTTCTTGAATTTCATAGTAGTATGAAGGAGAGCTGAATACTTAGCAAGTTCCTCCTCCAACAGAATCTCCTGTCCTTGGAGGAACCCCAGTATGGTATCCCAAGGAAAGTTTCTTATGACTTATTTCATCGAGGATGGGGATGGGGATGGAGGATTTGCAACTTTTCCTAACATTATGCCAAAATTTGGCACTTCCAACACAGCTTTTAATTAATCTCTAGGCTAAATTAAGTATTCATGGAGCCACTGACCATGTTCAGTAAAGTTATGCTGAGGTCAGTTGACTGCTTGGTGAGACAGAGCCATCCTGGTACACACATAAGGAAAGGTAAGTCCCAAAATTTCAATTAGGTAGAAATCATAGCTAGAAGGCTCAGATGCCAGACAAAGGAACTCTGAAATTTTTGCTCAGTAGCTTAATGGTCAGAGCACTCGCACAGATTCTAGGCCTTTCTCACCCTGGGCTGGCAAAGGGCAGGTTGAACTTGTATCACCAGCTTCCTAGTAAAGTGCTCTAACAATCAGGTCATGAACTAACTTCTCAGTCTTCTCCAGCCCTCCTCCTGGAACTGACCTGCTGGAAGGGAGGGGGCCCTGTATTCTACACTGGACTCCTACTCCCAATAGAGCAAAAACTCTATCACTGTTATTTCTCATTTATTCAATAAATAATAAATGCAGGAGGCAATGGACAAGCTTCAAGAGGAGGGCCTGAGAAGGTGCAGGCTATTAAACAGCCTATAGTTGTATGGCTATTATACATGGATGATGTGTAGGTTCAACTATCCTGGGGTAGTTAGCATCTGGATCTCCTGCTCCCTTGGCAGGTATCTTATTCACTAGGGTATTGGCCTAAACCACAGGAGCCTTGTCCTCTTCCATTTTACTTCCAGCACATACTTGCACAATGACATTCTAATTTCCCACAGGGTAAAACAGAACTCTGCACTTTTAAGTGCCAAGAACTGCATTTATGCAAATGCAAACTGCCATTTAGATATGTAAAGAGAAATAGGTCCTTTGAATTCCAATGCAGATGAAGCTTGAATGTATGAGGAATGAGGAGCTGATGCTGTTAGTTACAGAGATGTTGCCTACACTTAAATAATAAAGGTGCCATTTCATAAAGGTTGAAATGTCTACATGGAATGGGAACAGTATTTAGTGAATATGGGGTGTCCAACAAACAGCACAGTACTTAACTGGAAGCTGGAAACTTAAAAAATGCCCACATAGGGTACATGGAATCTACACCTTTAGCGATAATACCAGACAGTGGCTCATAGATTTGGAAGTTGATATCTGAGACCATACAAAAGAAGCAACAGCTGATTGTAACAAGGAGGTCTGGCTCTTTAAAAAGCACCAGGCAGCCATGTTGAAGACACCCAGCTTTTGCCATTTGGGATCCCTCCACATGTTATAAGTATTGTGCAATTAACAGGGTAATTGCGCAATTAACTGAGACCAGTTACATGTGCAAGTACCTATCACACCTTAGGTATTATATGCAAGGAAATAAAGATAAATATGGTTCTGGAAATATGACAGCAGGAGAGCAGCAGAAGCATAATTAATTAATGCTGCCACTGTTCACCCACTGCCAAATTTCCAGACGCACGGGAGTCCTTGAGCCAGATGATAAGGCCCCATGTACTAGTTTGGGTCAGTCCGCAGCTGGTTTTGGCACATGGCCCTGGACCTGGTACTCTAGGTATAGGTGCCTACTTTTATTTTTGCCCATAGTGGGAGGTGCTTAAGATGATGAGCTTGTGAAAAGCTTCACGCATTTCAGGGGATAGCTCTCTTCCCAAGGGGTGCCAAGGCCCTTGGTCCCTGATGTACTTGGTGCTTCTGACTCTAGGTCAGACTGTGGTTCCAAACCTGGTGCACAGCCCAAGACCTGGTGCATCATATCAGACCATGGCCCTAGATGAGATGTGCCACATCAGGCCATGACCCCAGACATGGGGTCAGACCTAGCATGTGGCCCTATATACCTGGCATGCTGGATCGGACTGGCACTCTGTAGCCCCATCCTGTACATGAGGCTGGCAGCAGGCTCAGAAGCAGGCTCAGCTCCCTGCCTGGTGTTACTGAGTTACATACTGAAGGTAAGATCATTTTTTTCATGTTGTCTTTTCAAAAATAGGGTATGTATTATATTTTCAGGCGTGTTGCATGCAAAAAAAAGTCCATTCAAACTACCTGCATGGTAACACACTATTCAGGACTAATAAGAGTATCAGAAACACAACTTTTAGGTTTAAAGGCAGCATTTAAGTAAACAGGAAGAGAGGAGAAAGAAGAAAATGACATATTCAGTGCTATACAGAAAATAAATTTATGTTGCCTCCTTTTTGTTTCTGCTAGTCCCTGTTCTGGTCCTAAAGTTCAATACTTAGCATGAGATGACATTTATCCACATCATTATAACTAACTAATATATCTGTTTGTCAGTCTTTCCATACAATTTGAGACAGATCACTGTGATTTGCTATTATTCTGTGTCAATCAGTGATATTTCCTAAATATTGTTGTCTCTTTTCTGTCTACATGCACACATGCTTTATATGAGCTGCTTCTTATTAAAAAAAAAAAAAAGGAAACATGGTAAGGCTTTTTTGAATGTACTGTACCACACAACTTTCTCATAACCTGGAAAAATGTAGGATAGGCAGAACTACCAAAAAGTGGATAGAAGACCTGCTCAATAGGCCTGAGTGAGTCAGCAAGGATCCAGTCTGGCTTCGGATCCAGCTGCTTCGGATGGCAGTGATCCGATCCAGAGCTCTGGACCGGGTTTCTGCCTCGATCCAGCCGAAGCGGCTCCGAAGCTTCAGAGCCGCCTCAGAGACCAGCCATCGGGTATAATGGGGAATCAATCAAATATCTATAACTTTGTTGTTTTTTGTCTGATTTGGATGAAACTTGCAGAGATGGTAGCCTCTGCTGAGAGCATGAAACTTGCCAAGTTTCAAGAAGATCAGTGCAGGGGTTTGGGGGGGAACTGTACCCCAAATTCTTGAAAGCCAAACTCCTGTCACAGCTGTGTGTTACACCACAGGGGGGTCAAAACTGCAGGGGTTGTAGCTCTTGCTGAGGCCACAAAGCCTGACAAGTTTCAAGGAGATCGGTGTAGGGGTTTCAGGGGAATTGCACCCCAAGCTGTGGACAAGCAAAACTCATGCCATGGGTGACCGTGTGTGTGTTAAGGCACAGCGGGGTGAGAGCTGCAGGGATGGTAGCCCCTGCTGAGGCCACGATGCCTGCCAGTTGTGGAGGAGATCAGTGCAGGGGGGTTCTGGGGCCCTGCACCCCTAGCTGCTGACAGGCAAAACTTGTGCCAAGACTGTGTCTGTCTTGGGGCAATTGATTGTCTGTATTGATTCTTTCTCTCCTTAGTCTGGTTTTGTAGGTGTTAATTGATGCTCATTAAGTCATTATGTAGTAGCTAGGTCCTGTGTATTGAGCTGGTCCCCGAGTCCCTGGTCCCTGAGTGAATCATGATTGATTGGTAACTGGTAACGCAGCAGCTTAGGAGCCAGGCCTGCCGTAGTGTCTCCCCTCGCTGCCCCAAGACAGACACAGCCAGTCCCACAGCACCCATGGCACCAGTTTTGCTTGTCCGCAGCTTGAGGGGCAGTTCCCCCCAAACTCCTGCACCGATCTTCTTGAAATTTAGCAGGCTTTGTGGCCTCAGTAAGAGCTACCAGCCCTGCAGTTTTCACCCCGATATGTTGTAATGTCTAGACGTGACATGAGTTTTGCTTTCAAGAATTTGGGGTGCTGTTCCCCCAACCCCCCTGCACTGGTCTTCGTGAAACTTGGCAGGCTTCATCCTCTCTGAAGTCTACCACCCCTGAAAATTTCATCCAAATCGGACAAAAAGCAACAAAGTTATAGATATTTTATTGTTTCCCCGTTATACCCTATGGCCGGATCTCCGAGGCAACTCCGAGGCAGCTCTGAAGCTCTTCAGGAGCTCCAAACCGCTTCAGGAAGCCAAACAAGGCCAGCGCTTCGACCCGGATGTGCTCCTTCAGACCCTGAAGCGTCCGAAGCTTCTCCAGATCCGAAGCTCTGTGTGAAGCCACGCACAGCCCTACTGCTCAATAGCCACAAGCAACATCATGGACCCTCTTCAGAATGCCAGGAGGCTTCCAGTGGAGATCCCACAGAGATCTGTCCTGGGTCTGGGGCTGTTCAATGTATCTATTAATGATTTAGATGCTAGAAGAAAGAGCTTCCAGGACAAATTTGCAGATGACATGAAACTGGAAAGGATTGCAAACACCCCAGAGGACAGAAAAACAACTCAGAAGGTTCTTGATAGATTGCAAAGCTACAGCCAACTGGGAAAATTGAATGCTGACAAATACAGGTTGCTATACCTTGTGAAGATGAACAAAAACTTAAATACAAAATGACTGACAATTGGGTGGATGGCAGCACTGGGGCAAAATACCTTGAGATATTGATGGATCACAGACTAAGTATGAGTTTGCAGTGTGATGCAACTGTAAAAAAAGGGTGAATGCAGTTTTGGACTGCATCAAAAGGAGCATTAGGTGTAAGACACAGGAAGTGATAGAGTCCCTTTACACAGGGATGTTTAGAGTCATAGGATCATAGGGAAGAAGGGCTGCAAGGGGCTTCATTAGATCCTCTAGTTCAACCCTCTATTCAAAATGAGATCATTCCAGTCACGTGTTTGGTACACCCCATCAAGATCATTGTGTGCAGTTCTGGGCTCCACATTTTAAAAGGGTCATGGAAAAGTTAGAGAGGGTCCAAAGGTTGGTAACAAAAATGATACAGGGTTCAGAAAGCAAGCCATATGAGGAGAGGTTGATATTTCTCTAAGCATGTTCAGCTTGTGGAAAAGGTGATTAAGAGAGGACATGATAGAGATCTTCAAACACTGAGGAGCTGCCATAAAGAGGAGGGAGAACATCTTTTCACCTTTGATGCAGTGTAAGATGTATAGCAATGGCTTGAAATTACAGCAAAGTGGGTTTAGATTGAATATCAGGAAAAAAAAGATCTTTACTGTTAGAACATAGCAAGGCAGTGGAATAGACTGCCCAGGGAGGCTGTGGAATCTTTTTTAATTGGAGGTTTTCAAGAAGAGGTTGGGCAGGCATTGGTCAGGGATGATCTAGAAGTAGCTATGCCTGAAGTGTGCTGTAAAAAGCAATAGCTGAAAGCCAGAGACCCCCAGGCACGCATTGCTTAGAGATAATGAGAAGAGCTCTGCAGTTCAGGGCAGGTAGAAATTGGAGATGATCATGCTCAGCAGCAATAAATTGAAGCAAAGTTCCATCTGTGGCTTGATTATGAAAGACAAATAAATTAGGATAAGTTCATGCAGGGGGTAGGACAGGAGCAGGCAATTATTTCAGGTGGAGAGCTGTTTGCTGAGTTTTGGCAAGCTGTCGAAGGCTGCATGGGTAGCTCTGCCCCTCGACAGGTGCTCTGCCCCCTGGCCACCATCTTGGGACTGGAAGTCCTTCCCCTAACCTCTGACCTTTACCACTGGAAGTCCTTCCCCTTGCCCCTGGAAATTCTCCTTTGGAGAATAGGGTTTGCCATCTTAGGGGAAAAAACCAAATTATATACTAAAAATCAAACACCCCTAAAATATATATTTTAATTTAATTAAAAAATATATTTTTGTCCTGATTTGTGTGTGTCTGTGCTGTATATGTAGAAGTGATTGCATAATAGATCAAATGCAGTCTTACTCTTGTATATGGTGTGGGGTGTGTAGGGGTGTCGGGGGGTATGGGTGGGTGAGTGTGGGGTTTATGGGGAACTGTGGGTGGGTGAGTATGGGGGCTGAGCATCTGGGCTGAGCAGTGGTGGCACAGAGCAAACTGCTGCTCTGTGGGGGGGAGAAGTGAACCCTTTCCCCACCCCCCCCGTGGCTGGTACTTCCTGGTGCAGCCGCCTAGAGCCCACACAGGGCTATCTTGTGTCACTGCTGCCCTGGGCTGCCCCACAGGGCAGTGGTGGCAGTGGAGAACAGGCACAAGCAGCCCCATGTGGGCTCACAGTGGCTGTACCAGGAAATGCCGGCTGCGGGATATGGAGGGGCCACTTTTCCCCAATGCTGAACAGCAGTTTGTTCCACACTGCCACGACTCAGCCTGGGCCTCAGCTTAGAAACTGCTGCTTGGCACGGGGGAAAGAGCCCCTCTCCCTTACAGCCATTGGGCAGGTTTTGGTGAGGCGTCCCAGAGCCCGTGCCATGCTAGGCTGTGGTGCAGCTCTTTCACAGCCTCTGGGCTGCTCTGCAGCTGCTCCACATGGTCACTGTTGCTGCGCTTGGTAGCCCAGAGGTGTCAGTAAAAGAGCATCACTGCAGCCTAGTATGGTGCAGGCTCTCGGCAGCCGCACCAAAAACTGCCCAGCAGTGAGGGTGCTTTCCATCACGCCAAGTAGCAGTTTCTGCCCAGCTGCTGCTGCTGCTGCTGCTGCCGCAGGCTCCTTACAAGCCCAGAGCCAGTACAGGGCCCAGGCTAAGCAATAGTGACACAGAACAAACTGCTGCTCAGCATGCAGGAAAAGTAGCCCCTTCCCCTCCTGCTGCCGGTGCTTCCTGGTGCAGCTGCTCAGAGCCCACACGGCTGCTTTCTGCTGCCACCACTACCCCATGGGGCAGCCCAGAGATGGTGGTGACACAAGACAGTCCTGCGCGGGCTCCGGGCAGCTGCACCAGGAAGCACTGGCCACAGGGAGGGGTTGCTGTCCCCTCCCCCACATGAGCAATTTGTTCCATGCTGCCACTGCTCAGCCTGGACAGGCAAATGTGGGGTGCATAGGGTTGGGGCTACACGTGCTGGTCCCCACCTGTATCGTGGGGCTGGGGGCACTGGAAGCGAGTGGCCACATGGGAGCCAGCGACAGCCAGGCAGGAGTGCAGGGTCTGCAGTGGTGTCCTGGGGCCAGTGCCAACAGGGCCCACAGTGGGTTGGCAGGAGTGAGGGGTCCCAGCTGGCAGGGGCTCTATGGAGCCGGGACAGCTCCCCTTTCTCCCTGCTGGTGCAGCCCAGCCCAGCTCCATAGACCCCTGCCATCCCGTGCCCCATGCTCCTGCCACCCTGCTCTGGGCCCCACCAGTGCTGGCCCTGGGACACTGGCACAGACTCTGCACTCCTGCACACCCACTCGCTTCCACTGCCCCCCTCTACCACTTTCCCCACTTTCCTGCCCGCCCGCCAGCCCCTCTGCCCATGTGGCTCCTAGCCACATGGCCAGTCCATAGGACTCGGCAGCAGCCAGCCTGGCCTGGCCCCGAGGACTGGAGTGATTGCCTGCAGTCCTCCCCTGCCTCCCCGCCTGCCGTTCCCTGCTCTTACCTGAATTTCCTACTCCGCCGCAGGCAGGCATGAACAGCCCCATGGTCCCAGGTCAGAAGCCTCTGCTAGGCAGGGGCTTCTGAATGGGGGTTGGGGCTGGGCAAACCTTGCGGTTCAGGGTCCTGCTGTGGTTTCCCCTGGGTCCTACTGCCCCTGGCTCTTGTCATCTTTGACAGGTAGCCAGGGAAGATAAATATTAATTTTCTAATTTATTTAGGGGCCCTGCAGGCCAGAATGAATGGCCTGGAGGGCTAGATTTGGCCTGCAGGCCATATTTTGCCCACCCCTGTGGTAGAATGACAGAAAGGGAGTTTTTTTTCTCCAGTTAGGATGTGTGGAGCTGTGCTTGCAGTCCACAGGTTGCAGTGCAGTGCAGAGTGGAGGGTGTTAGCTTTCCCATGCTTCTGAGCTTTGCCTATTGCCACTTGGAGCTGGAAAGTGATTATTTTCCCTTTCCATTGCTACACATGTCAAGGTTTTATTGTGGGGGGGCAGGGTGGGAGGAGGCAGGAGCTGTCTTTCTCTAAGGCTGGGGATTTTCACTGGGATGTATCAATATTCCTGCTAGGACTAAAAAGCCGAGAGTTTCTGAATTAGACGGTCTTGCTTCTCTGCTCAAGGTGAGACCAATTTCCACATTTCAGTTAGTAAAGAATTTTACCACACAGTCAATTTGGCATTGACTGTTCAGGGGAGAGGTAGTTGCCTTCATCTGCAGGTGTGTGGGCTCCATCTTCTCAAATGTATTTTACAAAACTGCAGCAAGAGGACATTGACCCTGTCCTTGTCCTCCTGCTTTATCTGGACAGGTTAGGGTGTTCTTGATGTTTTTAGGCATTGTACATGGTAGTTGTGCTGCAGGGTTTTTGTGCAGGTTTAAGAATAAGTTAGACCACAGCTGTCCAAGAGTTTAAAGGCCAGTGGCTGCATGCCCATGTACCACACCAGGGCAAGCCATGGGTCCCTGAGTCCATCACTGCTGCGTCTCCACAGCTGCTGTACCATGCACCCACCTGGATGTCCCACTATGGCACCATATGCCCTCATGGGCATCCCCACTCACAACTGTGCCACATGATCATTTGGCCCTAGGCTCAACTTCTGGTCCCTTCCAATCCTACTTTTCTTTGATTCTATGGCAAAAGAAAGAGAGATGGCAGAGCAGTGAGATTCCCAAAGAGGTAGCTGAAGCATCATGGGAAAAGGAATACAAGCATAAGCAAGACAAATGTGGGAGAAAAGTTTGCAGGAAAAAAATCTTTATTATTAACAAGGCAAGACTAGATAAACACAAAGGGATATGTTAGCCATAAGTTTATGAGTAATCGTATGGACTGTCATGAGCACATAATACAATGCAAAGGCACTGTGGCTACATATAGTCTTCTTATTGATGTCTGAATATGATGATGGAGGAAGAATAGTGAAAAAATAGAATTGATTTTGATGATGAATCCTGAAACTGAAGCCAGATGTGCCCCAAAAGACTATATATAATATGATGAGTTCTGTTGGTAATCATCCTAATGTTGAAATGAATTCTCGTTTCCCTATTTCTGAAACTTCCTGTATCATCTTTTCTTAGTTATTTCACAAAAGAAGCAGTTGTCTACAGTGGCAGCATACAAGAAGGTACTAAGTGCTACTGGGCAAAATCTAAAATGACCTCTGACATGCTTTGCATGCTTAAAAATATGCACCTGGATCTGAGAGGGTGATTCAAAGAAACAACAAAATCTGGCTAGCTTGCCTGTCCAGTCAGTGGAGAGAGTTGGGGACCTCCAACAGGTGGCCGAAAAGATTGTAAATGCAAGGTAGAGAGATGCCCGGAGGTAGGCAGCCCGTGTTTGATGGAATTCCTGCCTGGAAGCAATCTGTCTCAGATCTGTCTCCAGTTCCTTGGACACATCTACGTGTGCAATTAATGTGAATGAATAAACTCTGGCACAGTTCATGCTGGAGTTTATTGCTCCCAGGTGCACTGCTTGCATGTACATCTGGGACTGCAGCACACAGACCCAGGGCAGAGCAGCCTCACCTGGCAGGGGGTTCTGGGGGTCAGCCTGCCAGTCCAGAGCTGCTCAACCTGCTGAGGACGAGGTGGCTGGGGCAAGAAGGTGCTTCAGTTTGGGGCTAGCTAGCAGGTAGCTCCTGCACCGAAGCACCCTCATGCCCCAGCCAGCCGCATCAGCATCTACACATGCATTGCAACAAAGTAAATAACTCTGCCACAGGATATTATTTGTTTCTAGCAGTACTACCCTATGGTGGATTTAATTACTTTACTACAGCCTAAATGCATTGCATGTGTAGATGCTGATGTTTTACTGCAGAACTAATTAGTCAGCTCCACAGTACACATCTCATGTAGATGTGCCCCTTTAAGTACCTAAATTCTGCCTAAGTTCTACAAAATTGCCCAAGTATTTTTGGCACTAGCACACAGTTTGTGACCCTACTTGCCATGTATAGGTTCATAAGCTTCCGCGTGGCTCCAGAGCAGGTTCAGTTCACTGCATGGGGCCAGGCAAGTATGCAGCTCTGTATGTGTGTGTTAAGTCATGAAACTCTACCTAGCAAAGCACCACAGGGAGCAGGTGTCAAACCCCAGAGGAGGCAGAGAACTATGAGACATTTTCAATCTGTACCTTTTCTTCCTGGTACATTGCCCTAACTATCAGGCTTTAGATCAGGAACTTTCCAGGTTCTTCCATTTTAAGCTATCCCCCTCAGCAGCAAAGAAAGCAAAATACATAGGGTCAGAAGGAAGCACACAAGGTAGAGGGTGCTTGGGGCAGTAAGATGGAAGCTGTTCTACAAGGGAACAGACTTTGGATTCTACCTGAACCCTTTCTTCCTATAGAGCACAAACATCTCTTCTGCTTTGATTCAGTGAAGATTAAATACATGGTTCAGTGGCTCATCTTCAAAAGGAGTGCTAGAGAGACAGAATACCTGATCTATCACCTGGTGGTTTAAGATCAGGGCAAGGAAGTCAGAGAGATTCAAGTTTAAGTCCCCTGTTGGTGTGTGGAGCAGAACAGAGTCTGAGCCATCTGCTTTCTAGGGAGGTGATCTAACCACTCTCCCTTTGGATCTGAAATATGGGAGGGCCCTGGTCTGCTTCAGCTTTCACCAGGCCAGGACTTAAGTTTACATTCAGAGCTAAGTACCTGGACTTCCAGTCCAGTCTGCTGTTCATGCTAAGTGGCCACGTGGCCATTTTTACATCCAGAATAAGAGACTGTGAGTAAGTGCTGAAAATAGCAGTTATGTGGCTGGAAAATTCAATTTTGACACACGAGGGAAAAGAAAAATCTGCCTATAATATTAATTAGTTGGATTATCGTAAAAGAAGATTCTGCCTATAATATTAATTAGTTGGATTATCGTGGCACAATTCATGACCAGTGCCAATAAGTGTAAAAGCACAGGACAAAGGATGACCCTTGCCTCAAAGAGCCAAAGTCCCGGGGGACACAGAAAAGCTGTAAGTACCTGTAGGTTGAAGTCACGTAGTCTGCACACAGCTTTAAAGTTAAGCAAGCACTTGAGAGCCTGAATGACTGTTGTGTTTTATTCATTACTGTATTTTCTTTTTTAAACTTCTGAAGCACTGTAATCACTTGGCTGAGAAATAGTGTAAATGAGGAAGGAAAAGAATATGAAATCACAGGACTCTTATTTTATTTGTAACTCTTATTAAATATAGTAAATGACTGGAAGAGGGGAAATCTATTAGCTAATCCTTGTTGCATCACTATTTGATGATGAATCTATTTGGATCATCATTTTTCTGCTACTGAGACGATATTATACATAGTGAGTCAAGCTCCAGCTGATGGACACATCTGCTATATAAACTGCACCGTCTGAGAGGTGTGCGCTAGCTTGTGAGTAAACAGACACAGAAATGCCAGTAAGAATGAAAAGCCTTCCACTCCTGCTGCTAGCATGTGCAGCACTTTCCTCTGCTGCTCCTGTGGCTCCAGAAGTTGACACCACAATGCTTGTTGAGGTAAATACTTGCCATGGCTCCCATATTCTCTACCTCAGAGTGAATAGTCTTGTGTGTTTCATAAAAGGGATTTTATAAATGTTAAATTGCACTTCTTTTCCTCTTGTTTTGGAATAAACCAAGTTAAAGAGGCCTTAAAGAAGCTCTTTTCTTCTTTTCTCTCAATTTATCTTAATGAAAATTGTTTGGCAAAGCAGGATTAAGAGTTTCATTTAATTTGTCTGTTTTTATTTCAATCTATCCAATCAGATGTGATATAACAAAGTGAAAACAATATGGAAACATGAATGAATGATGTTCTCTTACAACCAGATTCTGTGGTTCCATATATTCAGGCAGGCACTCAAATTAGTCCTTAGTTTTAAGTCAATATGCTGAGTAGTCTCATTTATTTCCATGGGATCTCTTACACACCTAAAATAAGGCATATATCCAAGTATATACCCCCCAAAAGACCAAAAGAACAACCAAAAATGTTAAAAGCTATAAAACTTGCTATTCCTAGTTAGGCTGTTATAGCACTGTCAACTTACTGGGGCCAAGATTTTTTTTAAAAGAGTTACAAAAATGAGAATTTTATATCCATGTTTGTTTTCCTAAATCAAGCTATTGATTTTCCAAAACACTCACCATCCAGCAACATCCGTTGGTTTCACCATTTTTCAGAGTTGCATAATAACTGAGGGCTAGTACCTAACAGTATTGAAGCAAACTGTATTACTCAGAAAAAAAGGGCTAAATGATCATCATTAATAAAAATTGAATTGAAATTTGGAAAGGTAACTTTAGATTTCTAAGACTCTTTGGCAACAGTACTCATTGATAAAACAGGATATCTACATATCAAGAAGAAATCTATCCTGAATTTTAATTTAGTAAGAAAGTAATCCATCCTAGTTGCTTGGAACACAGACCCCAAGTTTCGAATGCTTTAGATAAGGCTTTGAGCTATCAACATGCTATGTAGTGGCAGAGGTGTAGTGGTAGAGCTCCTGCCAAAGGTTGTCTTTGGTTGATATATGGATACCTTCATGCTGGGGAGACTGAAGTAGCCAGACACTCACACAATCTCTTCCTTAGGTGCTATCAGCTCAGACACTGGTGTGCCACAGCCACACTAGCTCTATGGTTGCTAGGAGAACCTCTGACCTTTCACCAACATTCATTGCTCTTGTTTTTGGCAGGGTTATCTAAGAAATTTCTACAGTCTGGAAACAGAATTGCACCCTTCTTTTAAGAGGAAAATCACTGATTCTGTATCTGAAAAACTCAAGAAAATGCAGTCATTTTTTGGACTAAAAGTGACTGGGAAGTTAAATAATGAGACTGTGGAAATGATGAAGCAGCCCAGATGTGGTGTGCCTGACATCGGCGAGTATGTTTTAATTGATGGGAATCCAAAGTGGACAAGAAATGATCTGACATACAGGTAATAGTTCTCTAAGCAATTTGTGGAGCTAAAAGGGTTAGGCTCAAACTTGCAAATATGTGGGCCTAAAAACACAAAGCTATGCCCTCCCTTCTGGACTTTAGCACAAGAAGAGGGGTTTTGATATTCTAAAGGAGGAGGCTGCCTTAATGAAAGTTAGGAGGAGTTATAAGTACTGTGGATTTGAATAGCAAGCTACCTATTCCTCTGTCAAAACATGGATATAAGGAATTTTGCATCAAATAAAATATTTTTACTACAGCAATGTATTGTTAACAATAACCTGCAAGTGTCAATGTGCATAGACTAATGTTTGCTTTATCCTAAAGGATTATAAACCGCACACCTGACATGAGACCAGCTGATGTGGACGAGGCTATCAAACAAGCATTTGAAGTCTGGAGTAATGTGGTACCACTGACATTCAGAAGAATCGAGGATGGAGCAGCAGATATAATGATGTCTTTTCAATATAGAGGTGATACAAAATAACACAATAATCATAGATCATAGAATCATAGAAAATTAGGATTAGAAGGGACCTCAGTCCAACCACCTCCTCAAAGCAGCACCAGCCCCAACAAGATCATCCCAGCCAAGGCTTTGTCTAGCCAGGTCTTAAAAACCTCCAAGGATGGAGATTCCACAACCCCTCTGGGTAACCTGTTCCAGTGTTTTACTACCGTCCTAGCGATAATGCTTTTCCTAATATCTAACCTAAGAAAAACCTAGGAAAAAATAAGCTAACAGATTACAAAGTAATACCTAGGCAGTTATCAAGCAGTCATTAACCATCATCAATTATAGAGGCAACTGAAGAAATTAATTTATTACTTTTTTTTAGATCATGGTGATGGGTATCCCTTTTATGGACCCCATGGGACACTGGCTCATGCTTTTCAGCCTGGTCCCCGGATTGGTGGAGATGTCCACTTTGATGAGGAGGAAACTTGGACAAAATACAATAGGGGTAAGATTTGCCTTGCTGGCCTTGTTTGCTCAGGTAATATAGCAATTTACATCTCGAGTTGTTCATTGATTTCCAATGTTATATTTGGAATAAGAGTAGCAGATTCTGGTCCCAAGATGTTTTTTCTTCCCTCCCTTTGACAGACTTCTTTGAGGAAAGCAGTTCTGCAAGAGGCTGGAGTTAGCTGAGCTTCATTCTGGGCTTGTCTACACATTCATTAACCCTCCTTAGATACTGCACATTTAGTTTACTACTTCCTTAATCAAGGACTAACTAAATGTGCAGTACCTAAAGTTACTTTGCAGTAGTGCTGGCACATGGTTATTTAGTGATGCTTACTGCACATTAGCCTAATAACACTGCGCAGTAGGCTATTAGCATAGTTTTTGCCATGACATGCTACTGGACAGTGTTATTAAGTCAATGTGCAGTAACTGTCTCATTTAGATTTGCTTGCTGGGTTGTTTTTTTTCTCGAGTCTGTAATGAGTTAAGAGTAAAAAAAATGGTGCTGAGATAAGTAACTTCCTTTGGCAGCAAGCCCTGCTTTATGGCAGGGTTTATGTGTTGTTCTATGTACCTTTGAACAGCAGGGTCCAATCCTAGCTGGTGTCTTTGTCCATTATCACATTTTGGCATAAATAAATGTAATCTTAATTAGTGCCTGATTAGACTATGTATTCATATAACTATTCTTTTTCTACTATACCTGTTTAGGCCATAGTGTTTCCAGAATAAGTAAAAATATCTCTAACATATAGTGTGTTCTGTCTTGACATAGAAAGCTCTTTCCCATTTAGACACCCACACTAGATATTCAAACACATTGCATCTATTTTAATGGCACTATGTTTATTCCTCAGGCTACAGCTTGTTCATCGTTGCTGCCCATGAGTTAGGCCATTCATTGGGTCTGGCTCATTCTCCTGATCCTGGTTCTCTGATGTACCCGAATTATGCCTACAGAGACACTAAAGAATTTCATCTCCCTCAAGATGACATTAATGGCATTCAAGCTATCTATGGTAAGAAAATCAGCACCTAATGTTTCACTTAGTTAATTCTGCTTTTCCACAGAATATGGCTTAATCAATTAGAAGTGTTTATTTTAAGAAACCATCTAGTGTTATCATACAGAGCTCCCAGAAAAAGCATAAACAGTAAAGAGGGAAGGGACCTGCTGAGGTCATCTAGTTTCTTCTTCTGCCCAAGGGTGGGGTCACCTTTATACCTAAGTCTAAAAAAATGGTTTGTCTACATTCTCTTACTACACCTCCAATGAAGGACATTACACAACTTCCCAAGGTTACCTATCCTAGAGCAATCCATATTTTCCTGATCTTCAGTAAATGGAAGCGGGGCAGGGGGAGTGATGTTCCCTGACTCAGAGTTTCAGTTGTATTTTTCTATGTGATACAATATTAAGTTATTCTTTGATCCTTATGTAGGACAATCTCTGCAACCTGTTCAACCAACTGGACCCTCAACTCCAGGAACGTGTGACCCTAATTTGTCTTTTGATGCTGTTGCTACTCTGCGTGGAGAAATGCTGTTCTTTAAGGGCAGGTAAGTTCAAGAAGCCTGTGTGGTGGCTCATTGTACTGCAGTACTGAGAAGGAAGCAAAAGTACCAAAAATTCTTCCCCTTCAGTCACAAAAATAAAAACGCCACTTGAAATGTAGTGTAAACAAAGCAATATCACTAGAAAGTCACCACCTATATCTGCAAGTGGTGGCTTGCATCCCTTGTTAGCAGGCACCTTGTCTTTTCTTCAAATTTCCCTAAGTTGTGGCAAAATGGGTTATTTTTTCTGATTCCAAAGGATCTTTGTAAGTGGTAAAATATTCACTGCATACTGTAATTGTAAAGGAATTGTTATTGTTTCCAGTGGAAATGAAACCCAGGCTTGGTGGGCAGTCCAGTGTGGCAGCACAGTGTAGGAGTGCTTTGTACGAGTAGGGGCTGTGAGAGAAATCTGGAGACCTGTCAAATCCTGGTACAGGGGCCCCGCCAGCTCTCACTTTGTAAAGAGGAAATAGGAAAATTCTATTTGCATTCTAAGCCAGATTCATAAGTCTTGAGAAAATGAGACCACGTGTTATTTGCAATTATTATTTTACCCATTATATGTTCAGGTCTATTAAGAAAGTGGGGGAAATTGTGTAATGACCTTTCCACATCATGTGTCTTCAGCAGTATTAGACTCTTTCCTCTTCAGCACAAAAGTAGCTCAGGAATTAACTCTACGAGGTAGTAGCTGTAGCAGACTTGTGTCCTCTTTGCACTGGGTTCAAATTTGGGGTGCATTCACAGGGGTGCAGTGGTGCGGTCACACCTCCTTTTCTGACCATATGGCAGGAGTCACAACCAGGGAATTTTTTAAATCCCTGAAGATAAGAATTGCCTCCCTTCTTTCCCCTCCATGCTCAGAGGCATGTCCCCTCCCCTCCCTTCCCTGTCTCCTCCCTTTCATTTCCCCTCTCCCCTGCTGTTCTGGGGATAGGGAGAGCTCAGTCCAGGACAGTGACAGTGGGGGCAGCAGTGCACGGGCAGGTTTCCCTACCCTGCCTGGTCCCCTTGGGTGTTCCCTGCAGGCAGGAACCCATCTGCCTGCTTGTGTTGACACTTCCCCAGGATGAGCCCAACCCCTGTGCAGCCCAACTGGAGCAGCTCTGGAGCTCCCCTCACCGCAGGGCAATGGGGACAGCAGCAACGGCAGGTGGGGGATAAGAGGAAGGGAAGGGGAGGGGACATGCCTCTGAGCAGAAATGGGTAGAGGGAAGTATTCTTACCAGCTTTGGAAGTTTTAAAAAGTCCCCAGCTGCTGCTCCCATAGTGTAGTCTAGAGTGAAGGATGTACTCACCTCTGCAGCGTTGTTTGCTGTTCCGGCACCCTGGCTTGTAAAACTCTGGATCTGTTTCTGACTAAAGTGGAACTGCTTTAATTTTCAAATTATCTCTCAATCAGGTACTTATGGCGCAAGCATCCGCAAATAAGAGAGACTGAGATAAATTTAATCTCTCAGTTCTGGCCAACCCTGCCAGCTGGAATTCAAGCTGCTTATGAAAATGTTGAAAAAGATCAATTTGTTCTTTTTAAAGGTAACACAATCTTAAATTCTCGTGGTCTCTGACATATGAATTTGATGTAATTAGGCTGCTTCACAGAATGTGCAATTAAGGAATCTTCCCTGATTCCCTTTAGATGAAGCCCCATTTAAACTTAATTTTCAAGCAGAATGCCTTTTCTAAATTCAAAATGTTAATTTGAGTAGCTCTGTGACGTTGTTTAATTAATTCACTGTCAGTTGTAAGTTAAACTCCTATCAGAGTTTTTGGAAAGGACCTTTTTGGACTGGAGCTTAACAAAAGATTTATCATCAACAAAGGTTGCTCAAAGGTTTTGAGAACAAGAGAATTCTGATCCCAAGAGCCTCCATTTTAAGTACAGAAAGAACCAGTACTGCTGGGGAATGCCTAGAAGTCAGTGAAACCCAGGAGAAATTTTGAAATGTCAAACATCTACAGCGCTCAGAACTTTTGAGCGTAAGTTTTTTATGAGCATTCAGGAAATGTATTTCTACAAGTTCTGTAAAAAAAATACATTGAATGGGCTGCAACATTTTCCACAAAATCTATAAAGTGCTAATCTGACAAATTTTACGAAAGAATATTGTTTTAGAAACAGGGGTATTTGTTGATGAAAACAAATATTTCAATGATCTCTTGCAGAAGTCATGATTACTGTTAGCAGAACCAGCTGATGAAACACTAATTTTTATTTTTCTTTGCAGAGGACAAATATTGGGTTTTCAAAGAATCCAATGTAGTCCATGGCTACCCTAAAAGAATTCATCAGCTGGGCTTTCCAAAGACTGTTAAAAGAATTAATGCAGCTTTCAGTGATAAGAATACAGGGAAAACATATTTCTTTGTAGCCAACAAGTATTGGAGGTAAGTTTTAATGCTCAACGGTCTTAACATATTTTCTTTTTCATGTGGCTTGAAGGATGATTGTGAAAAATAATATAAAATAGCACTTAATTTAGCTGGGGTACATAAAATTAAATACATTTTTATGGGATTTATTTCCAAATATAACTACTCCAATAAAAATACTAAACTTTCTAGGAGATTCTGTAACCATCTTCTAGAATTGTTTATTTCGGTTAGAATCACATGCTGTAGGATCCACAAAATCTATAAACAGGTGATTTTCTGGGAAATTGTCTACATTTAACCCACAAACATGCAAATTTTTTTGTCATATCATGAAATATATTCCTGTAACTCTCGAACATCAAGGTAAAAGAATTGTTATCATGCTGGACTTTTTTCCCTTCAATATGAAGTCAAGTCACAGAGTTCACTTCAGTGAACATTTTGGATGGATGATTTGGACAGAGTTGATCCTAAACCTGAGGAAGGGGTTTTCCTATTTTTCTATTATTCTGTATAATTGCATGAGGTATAATTGTACTTCACTTTGCCTAGGAACAGAGATTACACATAAACTGGTATAAGTGATTGGAAACTGGTTCAAATCTGTAACACAACAGAAGCTCAGTGCAGATAAACCACTTTCAAAACAGTCAGAACTGGTTTAAGATAAACATGGATGGATGTAGTATCAGACTTAACTGATTTAGGTTACATTGGTTTACTGAACTTCTGTCCCAGTTCCCCTCCAGATTCAAGCTGTCTGCTCCAGCTGAGCAGGGAAGCATACTCTAGTGTTCCCTGGCTTCTGGCCTGGGTCACTGCAGGCACGTGGCTGCATTTCAAGAATCAAAAGTGAATGTCTGTTTACTTTCTTATCGGTTCAATTTATGCAGCTTAAACTAAACTGCAAAGATTGAATTGATTTAGCCTTGCGCTTTTGACTATCTGTACTTAGCCTTTGTGGTTACAATTTGTTTATATTTCATTGTTTTTGTTTAGAATACATGACAGCTCAGTATTTTTTTTCTGCAGCATGTTGCTCTGAACAGGTCCCCTCCTTATAGTCCAATGACACCTTAGTTTGTGAAAACAGTTTAGGATTCTGTTGAACGGGACTCTTTAAATAATACTGTAGTAGTACCACCATCCTCCTATAAAGATTCATCAAGATTTTTCATAATATACTATCTAAATTGTTGAAACCTGGACAAATATGGTTTAGAATTACACAGACAGAGCTTCTGCTTTCCTCAGTGGTATGACACTATATGTATGTGGTATATATAGGCTAGTAATGTTATAGTCATTTGGGGCAGCCTTGTAAGATAATGCACCAAGTCAGGTGTTTACCTTTTCCTGCCATTTCAGTGGAATACATATACACAACAACACGTTTTCTAGATCAGAGCTGTCCAACTCATGGCCTGTGGGCTTAAGAGTTAACATGGCTCCCATGTGCCCCCATTCCCTACATCACGCCTGCTGCTGTACACGCACTCTCATACACGTGCACTTGTGCAGGCTACCTGCAATGGTGGGAGCTGTGCTGTGTGCCCCTCCCCACCCAAGCAACTGAAACCCAGTGGGGCAGGAGGTGCACAGGCAGACAGGCCCCAGCAATCCCTGCAGTGCAGCACAGCTCCAGGGGGGAATGGAGCAGCTGCTGGAGTCAGTGGACAAGCAGCATCCCACCATGATTAGCATATGATAGCTGGGATAGTTTGTTGAGAAGAATGGAGCTAAGACAGCTATGCATGGGCAGGCAGTGTGGCATCTGGTCCTCATCTGCTCAGAAGTTGGGTGACCCTGCTGTCAGTGAAATCCTAGCATCATTGGACATTTTGCCATTCATTTCTATAGGACAGCACTTTAAATCTCTCGCGTCTCTCATGGATATACACAGAACAGTAACAATTGTAATAGTCCAGTCAGGTTGGATTATTCCAGTAAAAGATGTGTCACTTTTGTGTTAGGTCTTATTTTGAACTTTCTAAATATTATTTGCCCATCTATAAATATTAATGCTATTTTTTATAAATTAAGCTATGATGAAAGAAGACAATCCATGGATAAGGGTTATCCAAGGAAAATAATCAAAGACTTCGGAAAAATTGGACAGATTGATGCAGCTTTCCAGCATAACGGTAGATAAAACTAATATTTATGTTTATTATGCTACAAGGTACGTGCTTCATTGGAATGCAAATTGATTTTCAAGAGAACCTTTATGAATACTTATGCAGGTTTACTGAGAACAGGCATTCTAATAAAGGAGTATGTACTTCCTGTCAAAGTTAATTTTGTTTTCTAGAAAAATCTTTTAAATTGATTGCACAGGCAAATTCTAAACCTTCAATTTATTTTTCTTTCTAGGCTATATCTATTTATTCCATGGAACAAAACAGACCCAGTTTGATCCTAATACCAAGCAAGTTGTCAGAGTCCTGAAGAGCACTAGCTGGTTTGGTTGTTAATCACAGTGATTTCCATAACT
>NW_005843236.1:71096-79035 GCF_000455745.1 Alligator sinensis
CGCTCTTGAACTTTTAATGGTTGTTTTAAAAGTACTATTTTATCTGAGACTTTTGTCTTAAACACTATGAACTGTAAACCTAATGCAGAAGATTATATAACTGAATAATTTATTGAATTTTTACAGACTAGTTTGAAGAATGTCAATAAAATGTATTATGTTTGCCATGTCGTTTTTTTCTGTCTTTTGATTCATGAGACCCTGACCCTGTCCTCAGAGGTACACAGAAATTACATGGGGCTTTTAGAGTCAAACTCTTTCTCCCAAATCAAAGGCAGGAAATAAAAATGCTACATAGCTCCATACTGCATTATCATGCACCACCCATTCTGAAGTGTCTGTGTGTGGGTAAGCTTGTATATTCCCAAAGTAATTAATCTGTTAGTCATGCCTAACTTCCCTCTCTGGTCCATCCTTATTCCCATATTTCTTTTAGTGGGCCTCAGCAGCCTTCCCTGTGTGTTTTGCCCATGTGTTGTAAGTCTTGTGGTCTACTCCCCCTGCCCTGGTGTTTGTTGTGTGGCTGAGTAAGCCAGCTCGAGCCTCCCCAGCCATTGTGTCTGTGTGCCCCCTCCCCAACATTCCCCAAGCATAGCCGTCCCGGCTTTTTTCCTGTGGGGATGTAGCTCAGTGAGCTTCATCCCCCTTCCCCTTCCCCCTTTTCCCCCCCACAACCCCAGCCTGCCCCTCTTAGATTCACCAGGCCCACTGTACATTTTTGGGTTTCTTTATTGTTTTACCCTTCCTGATGTGAAGCAATGGCACAGCAAGAACTTTGTGGGGGGGGAAGATATGCCCACAGAACTTCCTGCAGCCCCCACTGTGGGGGCAGATCCCAGCCAAGCCCCCAAGGGGATGAATGTCCCCATAGCCCCCACTCCAGAGTCCAAATGACCTCCTCCAGGGGTAGAGAAGACTGAGACCTCTGCAGCAGGGACAGGTAAGACTCTGTGGGGAGCCAGCAGGGCCAAGGGGTCTCCCCTGGCCAGGCCCCCCCTGGAGGGGTTCCCAAGTGCCACCTCCCACCATCAGGGAGCAAAGGCAAGAGCAGTGGGAAGGGCTCCTCCTCAGCCTCCTCCACAGCTGGGGTTGGGAAGGGCATGGGCCCTGCCCCCAAGCCTAGACCACCAGCACCTGAGGGAACAAGGTATACTACACCAGCCAGTGCACCCACCCAGCCTGGCCCTGGTCCTAGCCCTGGCCCCACCAATGTGACTCCCCAGCGGGGGAACTGCAGTTATGCACAGGTGGCTGTGGGGTGACTCACAGCTGCAGGACCTGGACCCTCCACTACAGGCTCTTCCAGCTCGGGTGGCAGAGCCCCCTTTCCAGCACTAACCCGCAGGCACAGGGTGAAGTGTAAACTACCCAAGCAGTAGAACCTGGATTTTGAGACCTGGGTGCAGACCCTGGCTTGGGTGGTGAGGGCCCTCCAAGATGGTGGCAGCCTCCTGCTTCCATGGCATCTTATTCCTTGCGTCAGAGGCTGCTGCACACAAAGTGATGGAGAGGGGACTCATGGTGGAGGGCAAGTATGTCCCCCTCGGGCCCCTTGAAGAGCTGGGGACCTGGGTGGTCTTCAGCTCCGTCTCTCCCCATATCCTTAATTGGGTCCTGCTTCCCCAACTCCAAACCCTGGGCAGGATGAGTGCCCCATGGGCTGGGCAGGGAAGATGTCTGCAGGTCCCACTGGCAAAGAAGTTTGCTCATGCATCCAGCTCCTCCAGGAGATGGACCGCTGCTCCCACTTCTATGCCCTGGAGAGGATGTGGGGAATCAAGAAGTACATCATCTGCTTTCTAGCGGGTGACAGCACTCCCCTCACGGATCCAAGTGAGATGCGCCAGCATGCGTGAGCCTTCTATGAAGAGCTCTTCTCCCTGGATCTGACTCATGCCAACACCTGTTGGACCCTATGGGAGGGACTCCCACAGGTCAGCACAGGTGACTGGGACTAGCTGGAGGCTCCTCTCACTCTAGCCAAGTTTTCGGCCACCCTCCGCCTGATGCCTGGCAACAAGATGCTGGGCATGTATGGTCTGACTGCGGAGTTCTACTGGGCCTTCTGGGATGTCCTTGGCCTGGACTTTGCTGTGGTTTCGGTCAAATCCAAGGGAAGTGGGGAGCTCCCCATGTCATGCCAGAGGGCTGTGCTGACCCTCCTGCCAAAGAAGTGGGTTCCCCGTGACCTAAGGAACTGGCATTCCATGTCTCTTCTCTTCATGGACTACAAGGAGGGCCTTGCATGGACTACAAGGAGGGCCTCTTGCTGCACCTGTGGTCCATGCTGGCGGATGTGATCCATCCAACCAGATGTACACGGGGCCTGGATGTTCCATCTTCAAAGACCTGTACCTGGTTTGGGACCTCCTTCTCCTGGCCTGTCTTTCACCCTCCTGTCCTTGGACCAGGAGAAGGCATTCAACGGGGTCGATCATGGATACCTCACAGGCATGCTGCGGGCCTTTGGTTTTGGACCCCGCTTTGTTCAGGGTCTCCAGGTGCTGTACACCTCTGCAGAGTGTTTGGTCAAGCTCAACTGGACCCTGACAGAGGCCATCCCATTCAGGTGAGGAGTGCATCAAGGCTGTACACTGTCAGTCCAGATGTACGCCTTGGCCCTGGAGCCCTTCCTCTCCCTCCTGTGGAGGTGGGTGGCAAGGTTGATGCTCCAGGAGCCGGCAGTGTGACTGGTCCTGTCAGCATATGCCGATGACATACTCCTTCCAGTCCAGGACTTGGGCAGTCTGGCACAGGTGGAGGCCTGCCAAGCATTGTCCTCGGTGGCCTCCTCTGCCTGGGTCAACTGGGTCAAGAGCTTTGGCCTGACTGTGGGTGATGGGTGGCAAGTGGGCTCACTCCCCCTGATACTCCATGGGATCCACTTGAGTGTGGGCTCACTGCTTTATCCGGGGGGTCTACCTTTCACTCATGAACCCCTCCCCACTGGAGAACTGGCACCAGGTGGAGGTAAAGGTGTTGGAGCGGTTCTGGGCATGGGCAGGACTCCTGAGGTGTCTCTTCCTGCATGAGAGAGCACTGGTGTTGAACCAGCTGGTCCTGTCCATGCTCTGGCGCTGCTTATACACCCTGCCTGTGTCCCCTGAGGTCCTGGCTGGGCTCCAGAGAAAGGTGCTGGAATTTTTCTGGCCAAGATGGCACTGCAGAGGTCCTGACCCTCCCCGTCCAGGAGGGTAGCCAGAGCCTGGTTTGCCTGCACAGTCAGGTCCTGACATTCCACCTTCAGAACCCGCAGTGACTATTATATGGTGTTGGTAGCCACATGGCATGGGGCTACCTAGGACACACCTTCCTCTGCCACTTCTGGGGGCTCTGATAAGACTGGCAGCTCCTTGGCCAGCAGGGCTTCTCCCTGCAGGACCTGCAAGGGCTGCCAGAGTTCTACCAGGACCTCCTTTCAACCAAGTCACAGGACCTCCTGGTCAACCTCCTCCTGGCCCTGGCCCAGTGGGTCCTGTATATAACCAAGAAGGAGGCTGTGGCTGGGAAGGTGCCCAAGGACTGTGGGGCCACATTCCTCTCACTCATCCGTGCACATTTCTGTGCAGAGCACCACTGGGTGGTGTTCACTGGCTTGTTGGATGCTTTTGAGGACTAGTGGGCCCAGCCCAGGGCCCCTGCTCAGTGTCCCCCTCAGAAGCACTTATTCTCATGTTTTGACCCTTTAACTCATATGACACCCCCCACCCTTTCATTTGCTTTTGTTGTTCCAAGAAATTCAGTTGTCCCATTCATCCATTAGCCCCCATGAAAAGGGGCAACTAGCTAGCTGGGTGGGCCTTAGCCCACAGTAAGTGAATGGACAAGCAGACAGGAGCTTCTGGGGCCCGGTCCACCAACTGGTATCTGGGGATGCTACCCCTTGTGCCAGATGGACTGCTGAAGCAGCATCCCAAATTCTCTTTTTTAAGATACCATAAAATCCATGTTGTTCCACAATTAGAACACAAGATCACTATATATAGTGGTCTATAAAAAGAAAGAGAGAGGGAGAGGGATCAATCAGTTGGGCAATGTTTTATAGCTATTTACAATGTTAAAGCAATTTGGAAGCCAAATTTGGAGTTTGCAGGAGGGGGTGGGAAGGTGTGTGGAGGGATATGGGAGGATGCAGGTTGGTGTGTAGGGCTGGAGGGGTTGTGGTGGGATTGTGTAGGGGGGAAACCTTGGGCAGGGGGCTGCTCAGGAGGTCTGGGTCCCCTGCCCCCAACAGGGCTCAGCTCCCACCCCACACAGCACATGGACTACCCCCTCCACAGGGCCACAGCCCCTCCTTGCAGAGTCCCAGCCCCTCCCTGGAGGGTCCCAGCCACCCTGCAGTGTCCCAGCCCCTCTATGCAGGGTCCCAACTACCCTGCAGGATCCCATCCACCCTGCAGGGTCATGGCCCCTCTGCCGGATCCCAGCCATCTTGCATGGTCACACCCCCCCCCCACAGGGTCCCAGCCCCCCCACACAGGGCCCATAACTCACCCCCACAGCAGCACTGACTATAGGGTGCTCAGAGCTGCCTGCCCCCTCCCCCACAGCATGGCGCAGCCCTGAATGGCTCAGGGCTTGCACCCCATGTGCTGCTCATAGCAGCAGTGGCCTAGCTCACCATGGTGCCTCACGGGGTCGTGCCACTTCAGGCAGCACCAGTCGGGGGGACCGCCTGTCACACTGGACCGAGTCCTACCTCCGGCAGCAGCACTGATGGACCAGTGGGGCATGTGGGGAGGAGGCATGCAGCAGGATCCAGCCTTGTGTGGCTCACTAATGCAGCTTTGCAGTGGACTGGGACACACAGCTCCGGAACACGTGGTCCCTGTGCAGAGCCATGCTAGCCGCACAGCCTGGGCCGGGTGGTTCGGGTTGGGCCAGTGGGGCACATTTTCCATGAGGCTCAGGAAGTGATGTACCATGGCCACAGCCATGCACTGCCACCTAAGCCTCATGGAAAATGCGTCTCACCAGTCTGACCCAACCCGGTCCAGACCGCACAGTTAGCGTGCCTCTGTACAGGAGCTGCGCATTCCAGAGCCACACCTCCCGGTCCACTGCAAAGCCGTTCTAGCAAGCCGTGCTGGGCTGAGCCAGTGTGCGGGTTCCACTGCACACTTTGTGGAGGGGCTCAAGTGGGGCTGCCACATGCCTACCCCCCTACCCAGCTCCTACGATGCATGGAAGCCATGCGTGAGCGGGCCAGGCCAGGCCTGTTCAGCATGTACAGAACTTGAGTCATACAGTGCCATGTCACAGCCTGCTGTGCCTGCAGCAGGGCCATAGCCCTACTGCCTGCTGCTGCCAGAGCTATGGGGGCCAGGTGGGGGAGCAACATCCCCCCTCCATGCCTCACACCCACCCACACCCATAAACCCCGCCACCCCTACATTCCTAACTTACCCATGACAGTGCCCAGGGCAGCAGGAGCACCATAGAGATGCTCTGGCCAGAAACCAGAGTGTCTTTCTTGGAGGACTGACTCCTGGGTTACCTCAGGGTGTGATTCGGGACCATGCCCTGACCTGCTTCTTTTCATCTGGGTTTTATTTTGGTACCTGGATATCCAGGTACCAAATTTTGAGCCCGCACTGCAAATATGCAGCATGGAGAATGTTTTTTTGTTCCCGGCATGCATCTTGTGGCATCTCAAACTCCTTTGAGACACTGCAGGAGGCACATGCGTGCTCATCTGGATGTACGCTAACTGTTCAGAATTCAGACAGTTCAGGATTCACACTTTCACTACTTAAATTTCTTTACATTCTTTAGCTTTTATTTCCCAGTGCTTTCAACATACTTTCAGATTCCTGACAATAATTTGTGTTTTTTACTACCATTTTTGTTCATTTGTGTTGGACAAGTACAGTTTTTTTTCCTGTATTTCTCACAGAATTGGGTTTACATATACACATAGAACTAAAAGGAGCTTCTTTGGTCATCAAGACCAAAGGTCTTTAAGTCCCCCAGTTTGTATCAAAGGAAACTGGATGATATCATCGCATAAACTGATCAAGTTCCATCCTAACAGTACTCTGATTTTTGCCCTCTATTTTTGACCTACTGCTCCAGAATCTCACTTTTTGTTAGAGGCTTTTCATTTCCACCTTGTATTTGTTTTTGATGATTTTATACCTCTTTGTCCTTCAGCCAACATTGGCTTTTAGCAAAAGTAATTTTTTTTCCTCCCTGGTGTTCATTCCAAGATGCATTCAGGGATAGCAATTACATCCTTGCTCAGTCTTTGTATTCCTTAGCTAAACAAGTCAAGCTTTTCCAGTCTTCTATGGTGTTATATAGTCTGTCCATTCTTCTGGTCATCCTAGTAGTCCTTCTTTTCAGCTTTGCCAGCTGGAATTAATCCTTCCTGGGCGCCAGAGTTGTACACCTTATTTCAGCTGAGGTGGTAACAATGACATTGATTCTCCCCTCTCTCTCCTGGGAATACCTCACCTGATGCATTTTAGGATTGCATTTGCCTTCTCCCTGGGAACATCACATTAGCTGTTGTGATTGGCTACTACCCTTGAGTCTTTTCAATAACATCCCCTGTTATTTCCAAAGGATGAGCCCCAAAGCTTATAACAGAAGTTCTTATTGTTGATACATATCCTTGCCACCTTAAAGCATTAACATTCCACTCATTTCTATTATGCAAGTCCTCAAGCTCTTCCTCTGTGTGATTTTCAGCAAATGTTATAACCAGAGACCCACTTTTCAGTAAATTAAATATTTAAATGTATTTAAATATTAAAGGTCAGTCCCACGATCAATGCTAATATTAATTTTCTCAGTCACAAGTGGATACCTCCCTTGTGCGTGCTATGGGCATTCATACAAGTAACATCCATTCCCAGAAGACAGAAATGAAATCCTTTCACATGGACATTAGCAAATCTCTAATCAGAAATAACCAAAATTAAAGCTAATTGAAAAATTGAGGGCTTATCTGTGAAAAAAAAGTTGTTTTAAGTCAAATAAAGCTGAACACTTTTGGAATGTTCTGTGAAACAAAATAAATAAATCCAGTATAGACCATTAAAACAGTTTAGATGGAAAAAAAATTACCAGCCCTAGTAAACAAAAAACATGCAGAATTATAGAAAATTCTCACTATATTTGTAGTATTTTCTAGCTTTACTTATCAATTTAAGATGTTGAAAGAGTACCATCCTGGGCCTAATTAGTGATCCATCATGCCAGGTATCTAATCTCCAGTAGAGGCAGACATGACATGATGCAGAAAACGTACAAGAAACCATGTGATGAGCATTATGACATGGACTGTTTGTTAGATAAATATGTTCCTAACCATAGACAGGTAGGTATCACATTATTCTGTGTAAATTTGATCCCAACTAACATTTTAAAACTTTAGAAATTATTCTTAAATGCAGAATTTTTATTTTGAGAACACATGTGGATCAAATTTTTAAACTGCTGCTCCACCTATACAGGTTTCCTTCGATTTATGTGGGTTCTATATATGAGAATTCACTCTTACGCAGTCACCCTTTTTCTACCCAAAATTCCTTATATGTGAGGTAAATTTACTCTTATGCAATCAGGGCTCCACTTGTTCTCACTCATGCCAGCCCCTGGGCTGTGCTGCACCATGGTACAGGTAGGTGGTGTTGGCTGCTCCTGGGTCTGCTGCAGCAGCTGGGGTGAGTGGGGAAAAGCAGAGCCCCGAGAGGTTTGGGGCACAGTGCAGTCCAGTGGCTACAGGCAGCTGGTGTGGGCTGCTCCTGAGGCTGCTGCAGCAGGGACTGGGGTGAGCAGGGAGAAGAGGAGGCTCCAGGCTACAGCAGGCAGCAAGGCAGTGTGAACTGTGAGTAGGTGTAAGGTGCAGGCCGGGGGGGCGGGATGCAGCTCTTGCTGCTATGCGCCCCCAAGGTGGACTGCCGGCTGTGGGGCGCTGTGGCACGCCATTCCT
>NW_005843236.1:79066-95148 GCF_000455745.1 Alligator sinensis
CGCTCTTCCTGGGGGTGAGCGGGCCCCCAGATTGTGTGGGAGAACAGCATGCTATCACTGCAGGCTTGGGCTACTGGCATCACTGGGCCACCAGCAGGCAGGTTGGGGGGGTTACAGCGAATTTTGGGGTGACAGCAGGCCCACTCCCAGCGCTGCCGCCACCACCCACCTTGAGTGCCAGGAAGAGCCCGGTGCCACTGCCGGCCCCAGCCTTGCTTGCAGGAATGAGGTGGCGGTGCTGGGAGGGGGGCTGCTGCCACCCCAAAATTTGCTGTAGCCCCCTGAAGCTGCCCCGCACCCCACACCCACTCACAGTTCCTGCCAATTTGCTGACAGCTGCAACCCCAGGAGTTACAGACAGGCTGCGCCGTGCCCTGCCCCTGGTCCCAGCCTTACACCTTTCCTCCCTCACCGCTGTGGGAATGTATCCCTATCTGTTCCATTGTAAACTGGGTTCTCTTTATATGAATTTGATTTATGCGCCTTTCTCCAGGAATGCATATACAGTATAAATCGAGGGAAACCTGTGTCGTGTTTCTCATGAATTTGTTTGATTCTATATGACTCAATAATGTATGGATACAAGAATGTGTATAATCATACAAGCTTTTATTGATCAAAGTACAATCTGGATAACAGTTAAAAACAACTAAAATGAATATAAAGAAGTGTTTAGTTATTATCATTATATGATAAGATAAGGGATTTACTGGAGAAAAGTAATTCAGGGGATTTGGGGTGGCTGTCCCCCTGATTTTGTGGTCCAAACACAATGCTGGTACCCGTTTTCATGGAGGAGTGCAACAGCCCCACCCCACACACACACACCTCTGATTGGCTGAGGGACCCCAGAAGTCCCGTCCTTCCCCAGAGATAGACATACGGCTGTGTATCAGTCTCTGAGGAGGGGCATAACTTCTGGGGCCAGATAGCCATCTGTCAATCTCTGGGAAGGGGCAGGGCTTCTGGGGCCCCTCGTCCAATCACAGGCGTGGGTGATCTGCCACGCTCTGAAGTGAAAATTCGCCACCCCTCTCTCCCCTTCTGCCTCCCCCATGCTTCAGGACTCCAGGGCTTCCCATCATTTTCTGTTTTTGCAACACTCTTTTTTTCCCCACCTTGATTGCTGCTTTTGTGCTTTTTGAGAGTCCCCATGCTTTTTGTCAGGGACCACATTGTTTGGGAGGAACTGCATTTTTTCACGGGAGACCTACCAATTTTGCTTTCCCATGAAAATCGTGAAATGACAAATTTGGTATGTCCCTAACAATAAGTTATGTCAAAACATGAGTAGAAGTTCCTGGTGGTGTTCCTCCAGCATCGGTCTGGGGATCTATCCTGGAACTGGAGCTAAAGATGTTTGCCTGAAATTTGCCCTAATAGTTATTGAGAGTATTAGGCAATACTGTATCCGTCTACTGTGTATGGCTGAGGTGCTGATTCAAACATCCTTGGGTGGTTAGAGCATGGGTCTCCTGATCCTTCAGCCTCCAGCCATGTACAGTTGTTACACAACTATTACTCAGACCAAAGCCTCGATTTGTGGCAAGAAGTGTGCAAGCACAGCACAAATGAGGATCTCTGCCTCAAAACCAGAGCCTTTGAGAACACAGGAAAGCTTTGGGAATCTGTGTGTTAAAGTCACAAAGCCTGTTTACCACATTAAAGATAAGCAAGCACGTGAGTTCCTGCTGTGTTTGTTTAGTTTTTAGTCATTTATGTTACTGTACATGTTTTTATTTTATTTTCTAAAACTGTGTCAAAACTTGGATGTGAAATAGAGTAAATTGGGAAAGAAAAGAATATGAAATCACAGTAATCTTTCTTTTATTTGTAAATCTCTTCCTTCTGTATTAAATCATTAAAAGATTGCAAAAGGGGAGAGGGCTGGAAACCGTGTTAGGTAAGTCATATTGCAGAATATTTTGATGATGAAATTATATGCATCATTACTTTTTGGGTACTAAAAGGATGTTTGACACCATGAGTCAGGCTCCAGCTGATGTACACATTTGCTATAAAAAGAGAGCTACTTGAGAGATGTGTGCAGTAGTTTGGAAGCAAGCAGTAAACAGAAGCATAGAAATGACCATAAGAAAGAAGAGCCTTCCATTTTTGCTGCTAGCATGCGTGACATTCTCCTCTAGTGCTCCTGTGACTCCAGAAGATGACACAACAAGGTTTGCAGAGGTAAATACTTGCTATGGCTTCTAAGTTCTCTATCTCAGAATGAATACATTTTGTAAAAGAGATTTAATAAATGTCATATTGCACCTCTTTTCCTTTCTTTTTTAAATAAATCAGGATAGTTAAGAGGTATCGAGTTTTGGGGGTTTAAAAGAAACACTTTTCTTCTGTTCCTTTATTCTAACTTCAATAACATTATTTAGCAAAAAAAAAAAAAGATTTTCTTCAGTTTTTTTTAATTACAATTCCTAGTGCCAGATGCAGCAAAATGAAGTGAAAATATAACAGGAAAATGCATTGGTGTTCTCTTTCAATCAGATTTCTTTGCTTCCATATATTCAGCAAGGCACTCAAATTAGTATCAAACCTTAAGTCAGTGACCTGAGTAGTCTCAGTGATTTCCACAGGACTGCTCACTCATTTAAAATCAAGCTAATTATAGTTAATCAGATAATTAATGTAACACACCCTCCACCAAAAAAAACTCCAACCCGAAACCCACTTACAGCTATAAATCTTTTTTATATCTTGCTGAGATGTGATCACACCTATTTACTAGGAACACAATTTCAGAGAGACATAAATAAATAACATCAGATCCTATATCTGTATTTATTTGCCAAAACTGATAGCCTAATTTTCCAAAATTCTCACCATCCAGAGGCATCCACTGGCTGTACTGGGTTTCAGAGATGCTTTATTAACATGGGCTAGTTCCTAACACTAATGGAGCCAAAATAAGAGCTGCAGGAGTCTATCACAATTAATAAAAATCCAACTGAAACTTAGGGAGGAATTTGAATTTTTTATTTTTTGGGACTTTTTGGCAAAATCTTTCTTTGGTGGGGAAGAAACATAGATATCAAGAAGATGCCCATCCGAAATTTCCCCTGGTCGTTTAACTAAGTCATTAAGAAAGCAGGCAGAAGGCAGAGTAGATTTGCACCTTTTAGACTAAATAAATCAGAGATGTACAGCATAAGCTTTCATAAGCAGGAGGCTTATTTAATCAGAGGCTGCTGTAAATGACAACTTATGCTACAGACCCCTGATTAATTAGTCTATAAGGTGTAAATCTATTCTGCCTCCGGACTGACTTCAGACTAGCATAGTTAACTATCTCTTTAAAAAAGTAGTTAATCCTGGAAGCACAGGCCCCAAACAAGCGGGATTTAAGTCAGAATTGTTTGGATGTTTGAAACAATGTGCAATGTGCTGGCAGGGCAGTTAAGGTATCCTATTCTGCTCTGGAGGCATGAGCATGAGCTCTATTCCAGCCTCCTGCCAATGGCTGCCTCTAGTCAATCCATGGGTACCGTCAGGTTTGGGAGTCAGAAGTGGCCAGATGGGATGCTCTGCCTTGGATGCTGTCAGCTACAGAAGTTGGTGTGTTAGAGCCATGCTAGCATTATGGCTGCCAGGCTGAGGTGAAACTATGATCTTTCATAACCACTCATGCCCTCAACTATTGCTCTTGCTTTTTGGCAGGATTACCTAAAAAAATTCTATAGTCTGAAAACAGATGCGCAGCCTCATTTTCGGGGAAAGAAGATTGAGGCTGTATCTGAAACACTCAAGGAAATGCAGTCATTTTTTGGACTGAAAGTGACTGGGAAGTTAAATGATGAGACTATAGAGATGATGAAGAAGCCCAGATGTGGTGTGCCTGACATGGGCGACTACGTTCTAACAGAAGGGCATCCAAAGTGGCCAACAAATAACTTGACATACAGGTAACAGTTCTCTAAGCAATTTGTGGAGCAACATATTAAGGCCCAAACTTGCAAATATGTGGGCCTAAACACCCAAAACTAGGCTCTCCTTTCTGGAATTCAGCACCAAGAAAAGCATCTTGGTACTCTAAGGAAGGAGACTGCCTTACTGAAAGTTAAGAGGAGATTAAGTGCTCAGGATTTGAAAGTCAAGCTACTTCTTCTATTACTAAAGCATGCATGGAAGGGCTTTTTGGCAGTAAATATGAAAGATTTTTACTACAGCAACATATTGCCAATAATAACTTGCAAGTGCCAATGTTCATAGACTAATGTTTGCTTTATCCTAAAGGATTATAAACTACACACCTGACATGAGACCAGCTGATGTGGATGAAGCTATCAAACAAGCATTTGAAGTCTGGAGTAATGTGTCCCCAATGACATTCAGAAGGATTGAGGATGGAGAAGCAGATATAATGCTCTCTTTTCAATATAGGGGTGAGACATAATCCACGAGATTACAATGTCATATTTAGGCAATTATCAAGTAATCATAAGCCATCCTCAATTATAGAAGCAACTGAGAATATTAATTAAATAAATACTTCTTTTTTTAGCTCATGGGGACAATTCTCCCTTTGATGGACCTAATGGGATACTAGCACATGCTTTTCAGCCTGGCCTCCGGATTGGTGGAGATGTTCACTTTGATGAGGAGGAAACTTGGGCAAAATATAACACAGGTAAGATTTGCCTTGCTGACTTCGTTTGTTCAGGTGAAATAGTATTTTCCTTAATGAGTTGTTCCATTGACTTTAGGTATTACCGTATGGGAGTAGAGTATCAGGGAGTTTCCTTCTCCCTCCTTCAATAGATTCCTTTGAAGGAGGCGGTTCTTCAAGAAGATGCAGTTATATGGGATTCATGCTGGGTTTTTTTCTCTAGTGTTTTTTATAAACACTTAAAGAAACTGGCACTGAGAAAAGTTACTTTCTTTGGCAACCTGAAGGGGTTTTATGTTTTCTGTATGTCTTTGAACTGCAGGGTCTAAAACTGACTAGTGTCTTTGGCCATTATTGCAATTTTCCTCTCCAACATTTTGGCATAAATAAATCAAATGAAGTTAATGGACCACAATTCTTTTCATAGGAATTAGTCCCAATTAACCCCTTGCATAAATTAAAGATGTACTATGGTGTGTTATAGAAGATGGCAGTAGGAGAAGCAATAAGAGGAACTTGGGGATTGTAATTAGTCCCTGCTGGGTCTATGTATTCATATAACTATTATTTTTCTACTCTACCTGTAGTGTTTGCAGAATGAATGAAAGCTTCTTTGGTCGGTCACAAAGTTGTTTCCCATTTGAATCTGCACCCACACCGCAGATTCAAAAGAATCTCATGTATTTGAATGACATTATCTTTACTTCCCAGGCTACAGCTTGTTCATTGTTGCTGCCCACGAGCTGGGCCATTCCCTGGGTTTGTCTCATTCTTCTGATCCTGGAGCTCTGATGTACCCAACTTATGCTTACACAGACCCTAAAAAATTCCACCTCCCTCAAGATGACATTAATGGCATTCAAAGCATCTATGGTAAGAAAATCAACATCTGATGATTCCCTGGTTTGATATTGATTTTTCACAGAATACTACTTAACAATCACCCAGAAAAAGTAATGACAATAGAGAGGGAAGGGACCTACTGAAGTAATTTAATTCATTCCTGTGTACTACGCAGGGTACCTATACCGAAATCTGACAGATGTTTGTCTACTTGTTCTTAAAACTTCAGTGAAGGAAATTACATATCTTCCCAAGATAACCTATTCCAAGAGCACTCCAAATTTTCCTGACCTTCAGCAAAAGGGAGGTTGGTGATGATCCTATGGGTCATCCTTCAGGATCCTATGATCCCGAAGTCCAGTTCTCCTGCAAACCCATCCCTGCAGCTTATAGCAGCCTTGTAGGTGCTGAACTTCCTCTGTGCTAGATTTAGAAAACCAAAAGACCTGACATTTCCTGGAAGAACCCTGATTCAGAGCCTGTCCCTTAAAGACCATTTTCACTGGTTTTCAAGATCATTTTTACATAATATTAAATTCTTCCTTAATTCTCATGTAGGACAAGCTCTGAAACCTGTTCAACCAACTGGACCCTCAACTCCAGTAACATGTGACCCTAATTTGTCTTTTGATGCTGTTGCTACGCTGCGTGGAGAAATGATGTTCTTTAAGGGCAGGTAAAATCAACAAGCCTGTGTGGTGGTTCATCGTACTGCAGTACTGAGAAGGAAACAAAAATACAAAAAAATTAATTTGTATCACTTGCAAAGAGTTGCCTGCATTCTGAGCAGGCACTTTGGTGTTACCTAACTTTTATCTAAACTGTGGCATAATTCTTTGATTCAAAGGGGCTGTGTCAAGTGGTGAAATAGCCACTGACCACTGTATCATAGAATCATAGAGTTATAGAAAACTATGGTTGGAAGGGACCTCAGGAGGTCATTTAGTCCAACCACCTGCTCAAAGCAGGACCAGCACCAGGCTTGGTCTAGCTGGGGCTTAAAAACCTCCAAGGACAGAGATTCTACCAACCTCTCTGGGTAATTTGTTCCAGTGCTTTACTAGCCTCTTCAGGAGAATTTTTTTCCTGATATCTAACCTCGGTTTTCTCTGTTCCACATTAAATAAGCCCAGTTCCCTCAGTCTCTACTCATAAGTCATGTGCCCCGGCCCCCTAACAATTTTTGTTGCCCTCTGCTGGATTCTCTCCAATTTGTCTACATCCTTTCTGTAATAGGGGCCCCAAAACTAGACACAGAACTCCAGATGTGACTTCAACAGTGCTGAATAGAGGGAAATAGTCACTTTCCTCAAAATGTAAGGAATTATAAGCACTTCCAGTGAAAACTAAAATCCAGATCTGCCAGTCCAGTGTGGGTGAATCCTGGACTAGCAGTCTACTTGTAGTACCTGTGAGTGAAATTTGAACACCTGGTACATCATAGTACCCTTCCATCTTCCATTTTCAAAAGAGGAAGGAAGAGGAAATCTATTTGAAGTATAAACTGAATTATAATTTATGACTTGAACTTCTAGACATCATATTTCTACTTTATTACATGTTGCTTGCAGTTATTAAGTTATTTGTTATATATTAATGTCCTTTAAGAAACAAAATTATCATAATTACAGAAGACCCCAAATTTTTCTGTCTTATACTTCTGGTCTGCTAATAAGGGCTGGTGGAAGTAGGTCAGGACACCAGTTCAATCCCCGATAAAACCATTTCTCATTACATTGGCTTCAACTGATAGTAGAGCAGTGGTAAACTTATAATTTGCAATAATGTGGTATGAGGAAAAACCTGGACTACCAACTCTGTAATGAACCTGGTGTGCTCTAGGTCTGCAGCAGTGAGAAACTTTAATCTTCAGCACAAAAGCCACTCAAGAATTAGGTCAATGAAGTAGTAGTTGTAGCAGACTTGTGTCCTTCCTACAGACCAGCCACTAGAAGCACTCAAATGACTCATTATGTTACATTTCTGGCTAGAGTGCAACTGCTTTAATGTGCAAATTATATCTCAATCAGATATTTCTGGCGCAAGCATAGCCAGATACCAGAGATTCAGATGAACTTTATCACTCTGTTCTGGCCAACCCTGCCGTCTGGAATTCAAGCTGCTTATGAAAATGTTGAAAAAGATCAAGTTGTTTTTTTTAAAGGTAACACTATCTAAAATTCTTTGAATATATGAATTTGCTGTAATTAGGTTACTTCACAGAAAATGCAATTAAGAAAATCTATCCTGGTTCTCTTTAGATGAAACTCCATTTAAATAACATAACTTTCAACCAGAAATGCCTTTTCTAAATTGAAAATGTTTATTTGAGTAGCTCAATAACAGCTTTGAATTAATACACTCATAGTCAGTTTTTGGTTAAATTACTATCAGAGGTTTTGGAAAGGACCTATAAGGGCTGGAGGTTCAGGAAGGATTTACTTTCTACAACATTACTTAAAGGTTTTGAGAAAAAGAGAGTTTTGATCCTAAGACCCTATCTGTTAAGTGAATAACAAACCAGAATTGCAGGGGAATTATTCAGTCAAACAAGGTGAAGAAATTTGAAAATGTCAAACTTTTACTTTTGCAGAGTTCAGTTAGAACTACTGAGGGGACTTCTGATTCAAAAAATTTTAATGAAAATTTGGGCAATGATTTTTATGCAAGGTCAAAGAAAAAAATATTGAATAAAATACAACATCTTCCACAAGATCTGAAAAGTGCTAATCTTACTGACAATTTTTTTATGAAAGATATTGTTTTTAGGAACAAGGGCATTTGTTAATTAAAACAAATCTAAATTTTAAATATTTCAATGAAATTACAATTAGAAATTATAATTAGTATTATCAGAAGCAGCTGATGAAACATTGATTTGTATTTTTCTTTGCAGAGAACAAATACTGGGTTCTCAATGGATTTGATGTAGTCCGGGGTTACCCCAAAAGAATTTATCAGCTGGGCTTTCCAAAGACTGTTAAAAGAATTAACGCAGCTTTCAGTGATAAGAATACAGGAAAAACATATTTCTTTGTAGCCAACAAGTACTGGAGGTAAGATTTAATATTCAGCAGTTTTAAGATGTGGACTGAGGCTTGAAGGATGATTATGTGAAATAATTCAAAATAGTTTTTTTATGGAATTGATTTCCAAATCTTGTAAAAATGCTAATTTTTCATAGGATTTTTTTTAACCATTTTATAGTATTTATAGTATTCTATATCTGGGATACAACAACATGCCCTAGGATTCACGAATCTTTAGAAAGGTGATTTTCTAGTAAATTCTTCAAGTTTAACCCACAAAGGTGCAATTCCTGCTTGAAATAGCATGAAATTTATTTTTGTTACTCTCAAACTTGGCCAGAGTGACCTCTTGGGAATCCGTCCACATATATTTTTCTATGATTTATGTTGTCTAAACATTACATTACTTGGTGGAAAATTGTTTATAATTCATGAGAGCACTGTTAACTTTTTCTACAATATGTTGTTCTGAACTGATTCCCTTTAAGGTACCCCATTGGTACCTTAGCTTAAGAAAACAGGTTAGGATTCTATTGAATGCAATTTGTGCAATCACAAGATACTAATACCACTTCCACATACATGCATCAGGATTTTTCTTAATAAATAAAATATCACCCCAATGATACCATAGCACAGACAAATATGTTTTTAAAATTAGACTGACAGGCTGCTGCTTTACACAATGGGTAGGACTGTAGTGCTACAGCATGGGATGATCAAAGCTCTATAAAGGTTAGCAATGTTATATTCCCTTTGGGCAACCTTGCAAAAAAATGCAACTGTTCAGGACAAAATAATCTCTGGTCCACGTTTACCATAGACACAGCATTTACCTCTTCCTGCCCTTTGAGTGACTGCATATACGTATACACATACCACAACACATTCTTAAGATGAAATGCTGGCATCATTAGGGATTTTGCCATTCTCTTCAATAGGGCAAAGATTTTTGTCTCTCCCATCTCTCATGCACATGCAAACCTAGGCACATAATAGCAGTCCAGTCATTTTAAAGAACAGCATCATTTCTGTGTCAGGTCTTGTTTGGCCTTTCTAAATGTTACTTGCTTATCCATAACTCCTTATTCTATTCTTTTTTTATTAAGATATGATGAAAACAGGCAATCCATGGATGAGGGTTATCCAAGAAAAATAATCAGTGACTTTGGAAAGACTGGAAAGGTTGATGCAGCTGTCCAGCATGATGGTAAATAAAACAAATATTTACGTTTATTACACTACAAGATATGTGCTCCTTTGAAATGAAAAAATATTTTAAAGGGAACTATTATTAATATTTATACAGGTTTATGAAAAACAGGCTTTCTAATACATGAGTATGTACTTCCTGCAAAAGTTAATTTTGTTCTCTAGAAAAATCTTTGAAAAAGATCTAACGGGTGACTTCTAATCCTTCAATTTATTTTTCTTTCTAGGCTATATCTATTTATTCCAGGGACCAAAACAGTTCCAGTTTGATCCTAAGACCAAAAAAGTTGTCAGTGTCCTGAGGAGCAACAGTTGGTTTAACTGTTAATTGCTTTGATTTCCCTCCTGTATAATACATAGCTGTATATGATGCTGTTTTCAGCTTTTAATGGTTGTTTAAAAAGGAAGAGCAGTATTATTTTCTCTGAGACTTTTGTCTGAAAAACTACAAACTGTAATCTTAATGCAGTTACGTAATTTATAAAATGTTTACAGACCAGATTGAAGATTGTCAATAAAACTTATTATGTTTCCTACTATTGTGATTGTGTCTTTTGATTAGGGCCACTTCTCCAGAGCTCAGTTCTGCCCCCAGATACAGACTGACTTAATAGATTGGAGGCAAGGAAATTGCAAGGGGCGTCAAGAGTCCAACCCTTTCCCCCAAATAAAAAGCAGTGAATGGGAGCTCTACATAGTCCCACACTGCATCATCCTACATGACCCGCTTTGAAATTCCTATGAATTGTTAGGGCTGGACATCCCCACCAATGAAGCTCCATCCTAGAAGTTGTGCAATTTTTTTTTATCCCACTGCTCCAGAACCTCATTTTTTTACTGGCTAGAACTCTCTCATTTTTACCTTGTGTTTATTTGTAATGAGTTTCTGTCTCTCTGTTTTTTTGGCAAAAACAATTATTTTCTCTCCCTGGTGTTAATTCTGGAGTTCATTCTAAGTGAGCAATCATGTTCCCCCTCAGCCTCCTCAGTAATGCTAGGCTAAAAAGCCAAGCTCTTCGAGTCTCCTTTGGTGTGATAGGCTCTCCATTCCTTTGGTCATCGGAGTAGTCCTGCTTTACATCATCTGCAGCTGAATTAATCCCTTTTGGAATAAGTGGCCAAAATTTTAGATCTTTATTCAAGTTGAGGTTGTAATAGTGGCTTGAACAGTGGCATTCCTATCTCTAATGGAAAAAACATCTGCTCATACATTTTAGGATTCCATTTGCTTTATTCATGAGAGCATCGCACTGGTGGTTGTGACTGGCTACTATGCATAGTCTTTCACATCCTCTGTCATTTCTAAGGGATGGACCCTGAGCTTATAAGATAAGTTCTTGTTGTCTGTCCCTTACAACCCTGTACACTTTATAATCCTATAGTCCTCCTTTTTCTATTACATCAGTCCTAAAACACTTCTACTCTCTCTGTGTGATTTTCAACAACTTTTATGACTAGAATCCTGCTTTTCAGCACTGAAGATATTAAATAAGTTCAGTCCCTGATATCTCTATTAATATTTTTGATCACAACAAATATTCTTTGCGTGCGGTATGGGTATTCGTATGGATATCTGTGACAGGACTGGTCCTAGGGGTAACTGTGGTACCTTCTAGGGGCCACCCTAATCCCTAATCCTGCTGGCACCCTAGGTCTTCTGTACATCAGCCTTTCTACATCACCTGCAATGACTTGGTGTTCACACTGTACAAACTAGGAAGCTGCTCCTGAGTCTTGGAGTGATCTCACCAGTGTCTGACCAACTTAACCCAACCCTTGGTCCGTTGACCCTCCATTAGCTTTCAGAACCTCCTCTGTTCTCTGCAAGCATCTCTCGGGCCCATCTGGAACTGCTTGCACCCTGCTAGCACAACTGCAACTCTACAGTCACCACACATGACCCTATAGGTGCTAATTAACCCCTAATAACTCTAATCATGGACTCCAGCTTCCCCCATAACCACACCCATAACTTGCAGATGTCACTCTCTCATTCACTTTCTTGTATAGACTTCAGCCCTTTCAGCCTTAGCCCACTAGTTTCTCTGACTGCAGGCCTCTAGCCCAGGCCTACTTACTGTGGCCTGCCTCTTTCAGCTTCAGCCCATTTCTCTCTCTTGGAGCTCAGATTCTGGTCCTCCTGGCCTGGGCCCACTTCTGGGCCCATGGCCCTTTCTTCGTTTCAGCCCCTCTGCAATGGCTAGGCCTTCAGCTTTGGTACTTTCTCTCAGGCACCCTTGTGGGGCCTCCTAAACACACCTACAGCCACAATTAGGTCCTCCAGTCAGAAACAGCCACCAGCAAGTTGGCTGTAGGTGAGTATTCACTATGCTGCTGCAAAAGCCTTTTCCCCCATTCATTGGCTTCCTCCCAGCATCTTGGGTTCCTTTCTAGGCCTGCAGCTTCCACTCCTTCCCAGCCCAAAACTGGACATGGTCCTCCATGTAAGGACTCACCAGTGCTGAATACAGCAGAAGAATCACTTCTATTGATTAGCAAGCTTCTGGTCTACAGTAACACCCAGGTCCTTCTCTGCAGCTCTGCAGCCAACCATTCTTCAGTCTGTATTCGTATATACATTTATTTAAGTCCATGTGGAGGACTTTGCATTTGTCCTTGTTCAATTTCATTGTTCCTTATTCATTATGTACCACCACTGAGAACAGTCTAGCTCCATCCTCCTTGTAATTATGCGGCAGGTAGTTGAAGGCTGCTATTAAATCCCACTTAAGTCTTCTCTTCTCCAGGTTAAATAAATACTTCAGCCTTCTTTGAATCACACATTCTTTGAACTGCCTTTTGCATCCCATAAGAGACCTATGGTTTCTTTAGCTGCTTTGGTTGCTTTTGTTTCTAACATACTTGTGAAACCCTTTTTATGGCTTTTAATGTCCCTTGCCTCTTGCATATCAGATCATGCCTTGGCCTTCCTGATTTTCTCCCTGCAGACCGGGATACTGGGATACAGAATATGCTTATACTTTTTCCTAATAATATGACAAATTTTCCACATTATATAGAATTATTTTTTTGAGTTTCAACTCATTGAAAAGATTGTGATCTAGTCAGACTGATCTCCTATTGTATGTCCTGTTCTTTCATTGCACCAGAACAGGTATATGTGAAGTCTAGAGACACCTGAGGAAGAGTGGCAATTTAGCCTATTGCTTGATGACCAGTGTAACATGGCTTTAAAAAAAACTTTAGGGTTTAGTAAACAGGATATATGCAGTAAAGAGAAAGAGGTACTAAGGACACTGGACAATGTACTGGAAGACTGCTTTCAGAATACCATGTACAGTTCTGGTCACCAATGTTCAAAAAGATTAATTTAAATTGGAGTGAATTTAAAGAAAGGTCACTAAGCTGGTCAAAGGAATTGAGACCTCATCTCAAAAAGTATATAAAAGAAGCTTGGCTTATTTAATTTAGCAACATTAGACTGAGAAGGGTTATAACAACTTTTCAAATATGGAATTGGCTAGGTATGTATATACTTGCCAGAAGTAGTTTCCTAACTTTAATCCAACAGCCTGTTAACTACAGCATGGAAGACTTGAGTTCTAGGTCCTGGCACCTACAGGGGCTCTACACCTACTCTGACAACACATCTGTGGGCTAAGGTATTGATGATTGTACCCTCTAACCCTACTCCTGAAGCATCCCCATTGGCAGCCATGAAGAAAAGATGTGTGGGCATTCAGTGAGAGAGATGCTGCCTTGGAAAGGAGGGTGTGATAGACCCAGTCCCAGCCCCAGATCTAGGCCAATAGGGCAGAAAATATCTATCTGTAACAGGACACCAAACATGGGCCCTGTTATGGTCAGGAGTGCTCCCCCAGGCCAAACACAGAAGGGTATTTACCGATGAGCATGAGCAATGGGGAGAAACATGCTGACAGCATCCAAAGCAAACTTGGCTGCCCATGTGCCAGATGCATGTGGGACCCTGAGGCTAGCTCCCACTGGCCTGCTAAGTCCGGACTGGAACATAAGCCTGGGTCTGCCGACAGGATGGTTCCTCAGAGAGGGGAAGCACAAGTGAGCTGTAGCTCATGCATGCTATGCGGAGGCATGGGCATTAACCAAAGGAGTTGGTAAGATAACCAGGGGACAAACCCACAACCAAGGTGAAGGGGGAGCGAGTACTTTGATGGAGAGATGTCATGGGAATCCTCAGCTGGGGGCAAAGGAGCTGCTGCCGCTAGTGAGTCAAGTTTACCCCAGGGTTCTCCCTAAGGGAAAGAGGAGGAATGAGGTTATTGGACTAGAAACCCCAGGAGAAAAAGGATTCTTTCTTAGTTCAGCCAATTAGAAAAAGGGCCAAATAGACTTAATCTTTTTAGACTTAGAGACTTGATTGTAATCACTAATGAGAAGCTAATATGCAAGCTGGGTCACCCTGGGCAAAAGGGGACCTGGAACAAATGAATTAAGAGTTATTGGATTACTAAACGAGGTGCCGAGAGTGAGTAAAATGAAAGCCAAGTGACTGACTAGGGGTCGAGAGGTTTGTTAACGGATGTAATAAGAATCATAATGCTATGCCTGAAGAATGATGGACTGTAAATGGGAATGAATCAATGTGTATGGCTGAGTAATTAGTTGGCCCTGAGGGAGGACTGAGTTGAGCCTGAATCAACTCAACCAAGGGTTAAAGAAGGAGACCAATGTCCAGGGAGACTGTACTCAAACAGAGGAAATAAAAATAGGAATAATAGGGGTCATTATAAAAAGATGTAGTGGCAACTGATGTCCTGAGTAAGGGGATAAAGCCCTAAAAATGTAGTGAAGTACATGAGAGGGGCCATTAGTGGTCACCCTTTTGCCTGCAAGAGATTGGAATAACTAGTGTGTTATCAGTCACTATATTTCACTTGCTGTAAGGGTGAGACAGACAGAGGTCACAAGCCTGTGCCTGTATTGGTGTGCTAATAGTAGAGGGTATGTAAGGGCAGTGGAGCCTGGGAAGAAAATCACTGCCACTATCCCTAATAGCATGGATAACTGAAGATCTTGCCTCCCTTTGTTTTCTCTTCCTTGCTGTGCATCCTCAAACATCAAAGTCATGGCAGGTGAGCATGAAGAGAGAATACCCAAGGAAAAGGGGGATAGTAGGTGATCCCTTACTGGCAAGGTAGAGATCTTCATACGGCCATATATCTATTTTTCTAACAAATATTAAACACGAAGTCCAGAAAAGCCTTTAGGAACCTGTTGCAAATGAAGCCCCAGTGTGAAATGTTGATGGTAATGAAATAGATGGTAAAGGTATAGAGTTCACTTCAACCAGGATTTCTCCTTGAGTCATTTTCCTTAATAGTTACAGTTAATTGGGAATCAATTTCATATATTACTCATAAGTATTCCAAATCATTCCACTTGCTTTCTTCAACACGTTTTTTTTCACTTCAGTGTATTTTTCAATTATGAATTCCATGTGCTTTTATATGTTCTCCATTCTCACTTTTTGGAATATTTCCTATGGAGTTTCTTATAGTCTTGATTAACCTAAAAATCACTGTCTTTTAATGTATTGCTCTGTTGAAAATCAACAGTTTATTCTTACACTTTGTTTCTTTGCCAGATTCCAATGAATGACAGTTTAATTTTCTTTAACTTTCATTCACAGCTTCATCTCCTTAGCAGTTTCTCTGACGAATTTTTGTTAATTATTTTGAACATTTTACCTGTATCTAGTATTTTGTGACTCTACCCTAGTAACTCGAGCTAATTGGGGTAGCACAATTTTGCTTTATGGAATTTCATCTATCCATTTGATGTTTATTATCATTTTAATACTCTTCACACTAAGCTAATGCTTACAGAACAGATGAGTGTTATGCTTCAATATGCACGGTGTCTGCTGCTAATGATGGCAAGTGGGGATAATCTATCACTTGGCTGGTGTCTGCAGCAAAACAGAGTCCAGCCAACAGAAAATACCCTCTGAGCACACCCTCTTCAGGTCTGGGGTTTTACCTGGTCTGATGGGATGTCACTTCCTGCATTTACCATCTTTCTGTATAATGACAAAAAGACCCTGTTAGACTCATAGTTCTCCACCAGGTTCTTCCCTGGTCCAATCTCCTCTTCATGCTCCTTGACCTTCTGAACAGGCCCCAAATCAACCCAGATTTCCTTAAGTCTTATTAGGCCCTAGCCCAGGGGTAGGCAAAATATGCCCCATGGGCCAAATCTGGTCCATCAGGCCATTCTACTTAGCCGGGGAGGGGGACGGGCTCCAAAAAACTTATTACAGTCCTGCAGCTGCCCCTCTAAAAGCCATCAAGAGGCACAGGCTTTCAGAGGTTGCATGCCACTGGACCTGGTGATCTCTGTTCTTCCACCTCCATGGGGCCCCCAGCACTCCC
>NW_005843236.1:95158-105048 GCF_000455745.1 Alligator sinensis
CCCCCCCCCACTATACAAGAGTAAGACTTTATTGTGAGCTATTATGGAATCACCTCTATATACACTATGCAAACACAGGTCAATCAAGACAAAATATTTTTTTAAATAACATTAAAATATGTATAGTAGATGTTTGATTTTTAGCATATGATTTGTTTTTTTTCCGGTTCCAAGATGGCAAGCCCCCCTCCCCAAAGAAGTACTTCCGAGGGCAAGGGAAGGGACTTCTGGTGGCAAAAGTCAGGGATTAGGGAGTGAGACTTGCAGTCCCAAGATAGCAATAGGGGGGTGGGGCACATGTCAAGGGGTGGAGCTACCCTTGTGGCCTTCAACAGCTCACCAAAAGTTGTTAAGCAGCCCTCCAGCCAAAATAATTGCCCACCCCTGCCCTAGCCAGTCTTACACCTCAGCTTATGCACCAGTCAGTTCCCTTGGACCTGTCTTCCTTCAATGGGAGCCCTATCCACCCTGCTCAGGGTCCTTCTGCCCTCTCACTTCTGGGGCCCTTTCTTTATATCTCTCTAATGGGTGTGGCCTCTAGTCTTGTTCTTCTTTAAGGGCTCTTCCCTGTAATAGGGATTGAAGGGGTCCCATCACAGGTCTCAGTTCCTTAAGATTCCTCCGAGCACACCTACATTACACTGACAGCACTGCAGCAGACTGTTTCCTTAAATCAACACATCTCCCAGTCTGTAAATGTTCCCTAACCACCAGTCCATAGAATTGCCTAGTGTGGAAAAGCACCTTCCTTCCCTCATGCTGGGAGCCTATAATGCAAGAGCCTTAGAGCCAGAACATGGACAAGTCCAGTAACAGGAGCACTCAGCTGAGAAAAGAGCAGCTGCTCTGTGTAGCCCCACCTCATACCAAAGCTGCTTCTGGTGCTATGTTGGTCTTTGACCAGTTCAACGTAAATGTTATGAAAACCTTCCTAAACACATGCTGTAAATCAAGCAAAAGTTATGGGGTAGGTTAGATTATATAATCACAATGTTCACAACCGGACTTAAAATCTATAAAGTTCCTAAAAACTTTAATTGAAAACTGGAAGGCACAGATCAGGAAACACATTTCCAATTCTTTGTATAATATATATTTTCCTTTTAATGGAGCTACCTTCAACCATTACGATTTAGAAGTGTTGGGGCCACCAGTAAATAGCTTAATGACCCCCAGATTGAATGAGGGTCTCTTTGTGCTACCACAGTGCAAATAAATATTAATAAAGAACATACCCCTGCTGCAGCTGAGTAACATTAAAAGCCAAACAGCAAACATCATAATGCAGTGAAATTGGGATGATGTTCATCTTCTTCTAAGAACTGAAGATATATATTGGCTACAAATGACAAACATTGGAACACGATTTTCATAAAAATAGCACAGCCAAACAGTAAGGATATTTGTCACAAGTTATTTTGCAAATGATGAGTCCTGTTTTGTCAGAGGTTTGGTTGCTTCTCTGAAGTACTGTACACACTCAGTTTTCACAGACATCACTGAAAGTGGAAGATGGCCAGCATGTACAAGATGAGGCACACTAATTTGTGTAACTCTTAAAACTTCCCTTTGTCTGAATTACTTAACAGAGGAAGTGTTAGTCTACCATGGTTGATGTGGTTTAAATGAAGAAATAAGAGGTGAAAAAAATTGGTGACGTGAGAAAATTAGATCCCATAGACAGAGGCAGAAAATCAGTCACTCAACAGGACTGATGTGTCACTCAACAGGACACAATTTCATATGTTTAAAATTAGGCATATGCTTAAGAAAACTGGCTGAATCAAGGTCTTAAAGTTCTAAAGTATACAGAGTAAAATCTTCACCCCATTTTAGTTAATGGTCAAATTTCCACAGCCGTTAGTGGGGCACATGTATTCACCTATAGAATGTATTAGAAAAGTGTAATCTTTCCATCTACATTTTTGGAAACAGTCTGGATAATTCTACAGACTAATTAAGAAGAAAAACGCATAAGTAGTTGTTTTCTAATATAGTCTATTTTCTCTCCCTCGAAAATAATGTAAGACATTAAAATAATATTTAAAGTAACAGTTTTGGTTTTTTTAATCTGGCAAAAGCCTAAAGACCAGATCCATTTTGCTCACCTAAGGCACCTATACTCAGACTTTGGTGCATGTATAAGACATAGGTGCACTAATCCAAAGAGGTGATCCAACTGGGCCATTTAGGTACCTAGAATTCACATACAGTCAGTGAATAGTCTTAGATGCCTTCAAAGGACTAGCTTGAAGGCCTGAAAGAATCTAGAGGTATACAAAAGGAAATATTAAGTATGGGGATATATTTGGCCTCCTGTTGCCCGCCAGAGCTAAAGTACCAAACCTGAGCACCAAGTTATTTGCTTCTGTTCACTTGAGGAAGAGAATGCCTACTGCCACTTACGAAGCCAGGCACCTACCTGACTGGATGTAGTGACTTTCACTTTTACCAAATAGTTAAGTGGTTAGTCCTAAAAGACCTAGGTTGGACACCTTCTGATTGCGAGGGAATTTAAAACCATATCTCTAAATTCCTAAGAGAATGCCCTAACCAGCAAGCTATAGAATAGCTCGAGGGGACCACCCTCTACTCCTTTTATTTGTGCTGCTGGTCACTCGGAAGCTAAAAGTGCAAGAGCCAGGGAACAAGAAGGAAACCTAGCAAGGAGCATTTCTCTATAGCCTAGTGATTTGAGTCCTTTTTGGAGAGAGAAGACATATGGGTTCTTGTGTCTGCCATTAAGCATATTTCTATTTTTAAACAAGGAATATCTAACATGAATCCATAAACAGTCCTGAGAGCAGTGATCAGAACCCAGGATCCCCCCTATACAGAGGACTGCCCTTATTACAGGCTTGCTGTAATGAGTCCTCTTGCTTGTTCTCCTTTTCCTCCATGAATCTTGCACTCTTGGATTCCAGTGATTCTAACAGGAGGACTGGACAGTGCAGCAATCTGGACTGTGTTATAACCTTGTTTTTAGGACAATCTCCTGAGAAGTGGGAATCCCCTCAGGCTGAAGAGGATTACAACCCAGGCTTGTCACTTTCTGGGCAAATTCTATACTCTCTAGGCTATTATGCAGATGTGGGGCACTATTACTGGCATTTTTTAATTGTTGCCAGTATGACTTAAATATGTTGCCATGTCTAATATATTGACTCCTGTGAAGGGTTTAAGTGCATCCCAGCACCAATCTGGATTGCAACAGAGTTTAGACACTTCAGCGATTAGGTGGGTTATTTCAAAACATGCATCCCAAACGTAGAAATGAAGACACATTGCAGTCCAAATGTAGGCCCTGCCTAAACTCATGTGCCTAATGTATGTTGTGACTTATAGAACAGGGATAATCTGGCTTGCTCTTCAGAAGTTAGGTGTAAAATTCTTTCTATATCTTATTGTGTCTGGAATCAATCTGAATCTGACCCTAAATTACTATAGGATTTTAAACAAGGAAAGTAAAACTTTGAAAAGCTGGTCCTATTGAATTCTAAGACAATGTTCCTGTTTTAATAGAATCATAGAAAAATGAGGCTGAAGGGACTTCAGGAGGTCATCTGGTCCAGCTTCCTACTCAAGTCCGGGGACCTCCCTGTCTTAGGTTTCACACAAAGTAAATAATCTTTTTAAAAGATTTTTATATCAGTTGCAAGAATCCTATTTTCCAAACTGAAGATTTGAAGGTCCACATCTTCTAACACGGTGGAAGCACAAGAAGAATGGCAAGAAACCAATGTGGTTGTACAAAGAGCATCTAGGATGCCTCAAATGCAAAAGGAAAGCATATAGGCAATGGAAAAGTTGGCAGGTCAGTTGGCTGGATGAAAGGAATGCTGTGGATTTAGTGTTTCTGGACTTTAGCAAGGCTTTTGACAAGATCCACAGGACCTTCTCATAAACAAATTGGATAAATGTAGGCTGGACAAAACTACTGTAAGAGGGCTAAACAACTGACTCAATAGCCGCAAGCAAAGAGTAATTATAAATGGATCCATGTAAGAATGGCAGGAGGATTCACATGGAGTCCACATGGGTCTGTCCTGGTCCCCACAGGTGTTTAACAGGCTTATTAATGATTTGGATGCTGGCATAGAAAGCTTATTGAGCAAGTGTACAGATGACACAAAACTGGGAAAGAATCAGAACACACTGGAGGATGGGTGTACAATTCAGAAGGATCCCAAGAAAATGCAAATCAAATCTTAGATGAACCTAACAGGATAAAGTTCAATGCTGGCAAATGCAAAGAGCTACACCTTGGGAAGAATAATAAAAAATATAAATACCAAATGAATGACACCTAGCTGGATGGCAGCACTCCGGAGAAGGATCTGGGAGTCTTGATAGAGCGCAGACTCAACATGAGTCTGCAGTATAAGGGAGCTGCACAAAAGGCGAATGTGGCTTTCGGATGCATCAATAGAAGCATTAGGTGCCAGACACGGGAGGAGACAGTACCTCTCTGGTTAGTACCTCAGCACTGGTACTTCAGCACTGGTTAGACCTCATCTATAGTATCATGTGTGGTTTTGGGCTCCACATTTTAAAAAAGGACATGGAGAAGTTAGAGAGAGTTCAGAGGTAAGGAAAAAAAATTATGAAAGGTTTGAAAAGCAAGTTATATGAGGAGCTAGGCATGTTCAGCTTGTGGAAAAGGGGCTTAAGAGGAGACATGACAGCAGCCTTCAAATAGTTGAAGGACTTTCATAAAGAAGAGAGAAAACATCTTTTCTCTCTTGCTGCAGATAGTAACACGCGAACCAATGGCTTTAAGTTGCAGCAGAGTAGGTTATCAGGAAAAAACATTTTCACTGTTAGAACAGTGAGACAGGGGAATAGACTGGCTAAGGAAGCTGTGGGCACTCCATTACTGGAGGTGTTCAAGAAAAGTTTGGACAGCCACTGGTCAGGAATGATCTAGGCATAGATATGCCTATATACTACTATAGGTATGTCCCATCCTTCAAGGCTTTGCTGGTTGCTGCAATGGGCTGGAACAGAATTCCCCTCACCCCTCTCCTTGCTGCTATGCGTATCAAGCATTGAGAGTTCACAGCAGCAGGAGTGCTAGGACTTAAAACTGGAGGTTCTCGGCTAAAGAGTCTTGTCCCTTTGCTCAGGGTGGAAACAATCACCATATTTCGGTCACAAAGGAATTAAACTCTATGGTCAGATTGGTTTAGTCTACGGGGAGGGAGGGGAAGTTTGCCTTCTTCTGTAGTGGGGGGGTGTGGCCTTCTTCCTGGGATATGTATATTACCAATCTTTGCAGAAGCAGGATGTTGGCCACTGTTGTCCCCCTGCTTTACCTGTGGCAGAATATGTATCTTGTGTTGTCAGTGTTGACTGTAGTTTTGATAAGAGGTTAGACAAAGGATTTGTATAGGATGATTTGGATAGGGATGATCCTTCCTCAGGCAGGGGATTGGATTAGATGACCTCTGGGAGTCCCTTCCAGCCCTACTTCTCTATGATTCTATTATTCTAAATCTCTCTGAATTGTCAGTACCCAAATTCAAATAACTAGGGCTTGGCTTTTAAGAGTGCTTCTGCTTGACTTCATGTGCAGTTTGAATTTCTCAGTTCCTCTGAAATCCAGTATCAGACACCTAAATTTAGGTATGCAAGACTGGATGCCACTTCTGAAACCGGTGGCTAAATAGTTTATGAATATATAATTGTTTCCTAATTTCCAACAGTTGCCAAATCAGATGGTTTCAGTTAACTTATGTTGTGTTGAACACATGAATTGTGTTAGGCATTGTATCTTGGCATAATAAACTCTGAGTCAATCTACAGATACTTTTTTGAAACGCCCTAATACCAAATAAATTTTGAAGTCTAACAGTTGTCTATGTTGAAAGTAGAGCATAACTATTGTTACACTGAGAAAGAAATGAGAAATGAAGAATTTTCCATTTGTGCTGTTACTGTCTGTGGCATTTTCTTATGCTCCTCCTCAACTTCCAGGAAAAAACAAAGAAGAAGAAAATAGACAACTTGAACAGGTAACTCCATTTTACAAATCCAAATTGAACTGAGACCTTTCTTCTTATATCATATAGAATCTGACTGTTTGAATTGGTTAGGGCATTGCTAGCTCATACATTTCATGCGCATTTATGCACAGACTTCAGTAAAACTAAATCATGTAAAATCAGTACTGGTAGTTAATTTCAAGGGAATAAGAAACATAGACAGTGTTATAGGTTTGTGGTTATCCAGGCTAGTAATAAAAATAATTGCTGGGGGACTGGGAAACCACAGACAGCTGAAGCACAATGTAGGAATAATGGTGTGTTAAATTCACATTTTAAAATCCAAAACAAAATGTTGTAAAACTTATCTTGGGGGGGGGGGGGGGGGAGAGGGACCTCTAAACACATTCCAAAACAAAATGTTGTAAAACTTATCTTGGGGGGGGGGGTTGGACAGGAACATCTATACACATTTCATGAGCATGAACCTGATCCAAAGCATCTTTTATAGAAGAGGAATTCTAATGCCATGTTTGAAAAAATCCAAAAATTGCACACATGTTTGGGATTGAATGTAATAAGGAAGCAAGAGTTTCAGAATGTGGGAGTGATGCAGGAATCCACATGTGGAGATGCTGATGTTGGTACCATTTTGCCAGGCTGGCAAAAAAACAGACTGACATATAGGTAATATTTCTCTTTTTTTTTTCTTGTGCTTAAAAATTGGTCTGTTTAGAAAAAAAACAGATCCAAAGTTAGCCTTCTGGATATCCAAATTCAGTGTCTCAAAGTATCATCTATAGCATGTGACCCAAGCTAACAAGAAGAAAGATTTTTTTTCTCTAATTGCTGAACATGCAAACACTCCCTAGGCTCTAAGAGTCAAGTTAGAACTTTACTATCCTGACATTGTATCTAGCAAAGATTCCTCAGGCCAAATTGGAAACTCACTTACGTCTATATGATCCAAAAATGTCTTCAAATTATGTCTGAAGTGATGGCTTACTATTGGCAACAGGATTAACAGAGACTACTTTCAATATTATCAGGAAAAAGAAGTCTTGAGTAAGAGTCATTTTGTTAGTGCATTCCTGTTTCTCAAGATGCAAAATCATGTTCTATCACATATATAATTACATTTGTGATGAAGAAGACATGTTAGCAAGATGCCACATTCCTGTCACACACACAATCCACAGAGATTATTGGGTGCTTGAGGACTGGAGTTCAGGTCTGCTGTAGTCCATGATCCAGATAGTAGTTGATAAATTCTCTATATCAACTGCAAGTATTATTATAACATAATATCTGCTTGTTTCTTTATATCTGTAGAATACTGAACAGCACACTTGATATGAAAGAAAAAGATGTGGATAAAGCAATCAGGAAGGCATTTCAATTGTGGAGTACTGTGACACCCCTGAGTTTCAGTGGAATTTATGAAGGGACAGCTGATATAAGGATCACTTTTGTGACCAGAGGTAGCGTACCAACTGTACATCAACAACAGAATTAATGTACACTTTTACCTCTAGTTATGATACAAATGTTTTTCTACATGTTACTATCTAGCTCATGATAGCTGCCCTTGTAATTTTGATGGTCCCTATGGAAGGCTTGCTCATGCCTTTCCACCCAGTGAAAGTCTTGGTGGGAAAGTCCACTTCGATGAGGATGAAAACTGGACAGCAGGCTCAGATGGTAGGTCTAAAAAATCTCTGTATTATGTTAATGATTTCTAATATCTGCTTGACTTTATCTGGGGAAAGAATGGACTGAGATGAAGGCACCTGTTTATAAAGTGACATTAATATCAATATTAATTAATATTATAAAGCTATTAGTAGCAATCTTCAGATTTCTCTGACAGATTTGCTTGGAAAAGGATGCCTATTTGATCACAGTGAAACATGCTTACTTCTCATGGGCAGCTTGTTTTACTTATACTGGGGGTGAGTCTACACATGTTCTTTAATGCACAGTAGCCTATTTTACTGCACATTAAAGCATCACATAAAAAAACTTGTGCAATTACACTAATGCACAGCAATATCAGCTACCCAATGCGCAAGTATTTAGTATCTCACATTGGAAGTACTAAATTGAATGTGCATTAGGAAAAGCATATTAATGCATGTGTAGACATACCCTGGAATACTCATAGTGACTAATTGCAAATATACCACAAGAGCCTTATCTACACCAAAGGATAGAATGAGAAGTAAATGAACAAATGGGAATAGCACCATTGGAAGCAGCAACAGTACAGGGTCCTCATTAACAACATAAGAAAAGAATGGAGCCAGTAGCTGAGTCATTATTGTTTTGTATCATGTCTGTAATAGGGGCAGCATTCTCTTTCTCTTTGTACGCCTAAATGACAGTCTTCTAGCCATATAAGTGGAGTTTTTGGTAGTTATGCACAGGTTGCAAGTCTGTTACCCCTGCACTGTGGATATAAAACCATGTGTACTTAGACTGAGCATGCACAATAGGCTATACATTAGCCAGGAAGGTATGCAGGTATGTACATGGGCCCATTGTGGATGCATAGGGGCATGTAAGCCATGAAAATGTAGGTTGCCAGAACTCCATGACTAGCAGAAGCAGGAGAAGGGGGATATTGTCCCATATTTTAGCCCCTGTAGCTGGGTGGTTAGCCCCTTTTGGGCACATCCAGACATGCGTGGACATTTGGTTCCCCAGAGACAAGAAGCAGTGGTGGACTTTACACCGCCGCTTCTTTTTCCCAGGGAAAACCCATGCCAAGCATGCTTTGGCACATGGCAAATTGCCCCGGGTGGCATAGACGAGGCTGCGGCCAGCACTGTGCTGGCCCCAGCAGACTTACCTGGAATCCTGGGGTCCTTCCAGAGCTGCAGCCACAGTGAACCTGCCGGGAAGAGCCTGGCCGGAGGCCGCAGCACAGATCCAAGTGGCCCGGCTTTACTTTTTAGTAGCGCATGCTGCCTGAGAGTGCGCTGCTTTGGGGGGTTTTTCCAGATTTTTTTTTTACTCCTGGGGGGTCAGAAAAAAAATGCAGGAAAAAAAAACAGAGCATCACATGGAGAACTCCCGACTGTGTGGTATGTGGTGCTGCAAATGTGTTTGCAGTGCCATATACTGCACAACCACAGTAGTCTGGATGCGCCCTTGGAGGTTTGGTTCCTGGGTTATCAGTGCATAACCTACTGCCTATGCTCAGTCTACACAGGCATGCTTATGTGTCCACAGTGCCAGGATAAGTTCCAAAACAAGTCAGATGTGTAGCTAGAAAACTGCAATTTAGGCACAAAAAAAGAAATAGAATTCTTCCATAGACCCTTACTACATCTGCAATATTTCTGCATGGTTTGAAGCACAACTCCATTGAATACTGATTTCTGAGATATTTAAGTCTTTTGGAATTCCTTAAAAGTTCAGTAAACTTGTGAGACAAAAAGTCACACTCCTAGAAAAGGTCACACTCCTCCTACAGAAGATTTTCCATAAGTCCTTTGAGTCTACAGTTTTCTAGTCCTTTTCTCAAAACGGAGGATGAAAAGAAGGCTAATGTTCATCAGGAAAGGTTTAGGTTAAATCTTTCAAAATATAATTCCCAAATATCTGAGAGGCAGTAGAGGTTGTTCTGGGACTTACTGTGTGCTGGAACAAAAGAGAAGCTATTTGGACATAGTGGAAAAAATATTTTTGTTGGGAAATGTTAATTCATTGAAATCCAATTTTTAGACAGGCTACAAAAGTGGGCAGATTAGAATAGGATGGGATTCAACGTAGGCAAATGCAGGGTGCTGCACCTTGGGAGAAGGAATCCACAGCATACATACAGGCTGGGGAGTTCCCTTCTTGAAAGCACAGAGGCAGAAAGGGATCTTGGAGTCATTATTGACTCCAAGATGAACATGA
>NW_005843236.1:105432-110586 GCF_000455745.1 Alligator sinensis
GAACCCAGCATTCATCCCTGCCTGTGGCAGGGGGTCAGGCTAGATGATCTGTTCAGGTCCCTCCTGACCCTAGCTACTATGAAACTATGAAACTATTTGCAGCAATTTCACAGATTTCATAGATTTCATAGACATTAGGGCTGGAAGGGACCTCAGAAGATCATCAAGTCCAGCCCCCTGCCCCAGGGGCAGGAATTCAACAGGGATCATAGGATTCCATCAAGATAAACATCCATCATGATAAACGTCTCTTGAAGGCGTTCAAAGTAGGTGCTTGAACGACCTCCGGTGGCAGTCTATTCCAAACCTTGGGGGCTCGGACAGTAAAGAAGTTCTTCCTTATGTCCAGCCTGAAACAGTCATGGAGGAGTTTGTGGCCATTCCCCCAGATCCTGGTGGGCACCCCTGATAAACTTATAGGCGGCCACCAGATCACCCCTGAGCCTACGCTTTTCCAGGCTGAAGAGTCCCATGGCTCTCAGACTCTCACCATAAGATCTGTTTTCCTGACCTTTAATCATGCATGTGTCTCTTCTCTGGACTCTCTCAAGCTTCTCCACATCCTTTTTGAACTGTGGAGCCCAAAACTGGATGCAGTACTCCAGCTGCAGCCTCACCAAGGCTGAGTGCAACAGGAGAATGATGTTCTGGGATTTGCTTGAGAAGCATCTATGGATGCAAGCCAACGCTTTGCTCACTTTACTAGCTGCAGCATCACATTGAATGCTCATGTTCATCTTGTGGTCAATTATAACCCCCAAGTCCCTTTCATCCGTAGTGCTAGCCAGCGTAGCACTGCCGAGCCTATAAGCATGCTGCAGGTGTCTCGTCCCAAGGTGGAAAACCTTGAATTTTTCGGTGTTAAACACCATCAGGTTCTCGTCCGCCCATTTGCTGAGCCTGTCAAGGTCTGCCTGGATTGCCCTCCTGTCCTCAGGTGTGGATGTTTTGCCTCAGAGTTTGGTGTCGTCGGCAAACTTGGCCATTCCGCTTCTGATACCAATGTTTACATCATTAATGAAGATGTTAAATAGTATAGGCCCTAGGACAGAGCCTTGAGGGACCCCGCTGGTCACATGACACCATGACGATTGACTTCCATCAACCACCACCCTCTGGGTCCTACCACGGAGCCAATTCCCCAGCCAACAGATCATGGCGAGGCCGAGGCCGCAGTTAGCCAGTTTTGCCAAGAGGTGATCATGGGATACCAGATCGAAGGCTTTTTTAAAGTCAAGATATATGACATCAATCTCCTCTCCCTTGTCCAGGTGATAGGTCACCTGGTTGTACTTTTACCAGTTTCTACAAAAATTTTCTTGAAAAGTTCTTTCAATTGGAGAGTGGGATTTCTGGTCTCAACTGTGAAGTCTCCATAATCATTAATAGCCTGGTGTTTGGGCACTTATCCAAGTCTTAGATCTTTTTTTATTCAGAGCAGGGGACTGAACACTGGTCTCCCGTGTGTGTACCCTAAACACTAGGCAATAGATTCAGCACCTCTCTGAATATTTAATTATTTATACACAGTAGAACAGAATTTAGTGGGGAAAGAGTGATATGGCCAGTAATTCGGGTGCTCATCTGGCATATAGAAGACCATAGTTGCAGCCCCTGCTGTGAATCAGAGAGACCTGGAACTTGAACATGAGATGTTCTGGGATGACCTCTTTTGCTTTTCCATTTTTTATGATAAAAATTGAAAAGTCTTGGCCTCATTGCCTATTCAAATGGAGATGTTGAGACCTTGATTTTTTTTATGCAATAGAATCCTTGAATTATGGCCAGCATCACTTGAAAAACCTGTGATCGGTTCTTATAGACTTTTGATCATGACTAAATCACTTGACATCTCTTTATTTGTAAAGGGGGAATAGTAATTCTTCCCTAACACACAAGAGATTTGTGAAATGTAGCTCATTAATATTTGTGGATGTAGATAAATGTCTGAGATAAAACCGTTTATTTCCTGTTTTTCAAGCTAACAGATTTAATTGGGTTGCAAGTTTGCTAACCTTATCAAATGCATTTTCTCAGGAGATACTTTAAAGAAATTAACTTAAAAGTTTTGTTTATAAAAGGTAGAACATCCTGCTAATATTCTGATTTTCCCAATCTTTATATACTCTATATACAATGAAGAAAGTCATAGAGACAAAAATAATTTAATGCCTTATGTGTACATATGAGCAGTTCCCCCTGTTCTGCAGTTTTCAGATATGCCTGAATCACTACACAGTCAAGGGAAGATAAATTGCAGTTGTTCCTGGCAATTCAACAAAGGTGTTCCCACTCTCACCTCCAGCTAACTACTCGCTGAACTCAGCCAATTTTATAGCCAACAGAACAACAGGAAAGAGCCACTCCCTATGTGACACTGGAAAAACACTACCTTCTCCCATATGACATTTCTCATGTTATATATAAACTTTGATGGCTTAGGGTATATATCCTAAGGGCTGTTGACTCACTATAGACACAAGTATCTAAACTGTTTATTCCTATTCTTCTTTAGGATTCAACTTGTTTCTTGTTGCTGCTCATGAGTTGGGCCATGTACTAGGTCTCCCCCATTCTGCTGACCCCAGGGCCTTGATGTTTCCCAGTTATGCCTATTTCAAAGTTTATGATTTTCCTCTCTCTCAAGATGACATTATTTGCATTCAGGCCATTTATGGTGAGTAGGTACCATGACTTAAAAAACAAACAAAAAACATAAATAGTTTCTTCAAAAAGTTATATCAAAGTTTTAAAGTATGGTACTGAAAGTATTTTTGTATGAAATATTTGGTATTCCCCCACGATTTGATGCATGTGTTTTAATTGCTTCCCTTTAGGGCCCCGGTCATTCCTTCCAGTTAAATCATCTAAAGTCTGTGGCTCCAAGGTGTCTTTTAGTGCTATCACTACATTACGCAGAGAAGTCATGTTTGTGAAAGGCAAGTAAATACAGTTTATTGTAAAATAACATTAACCTTTGGAGGTTTCTTTTTGCATTATTTCCTCTATGACTGAATACTGCCATACATCCCAGTGACGGACATCAATGATTTGATAAAGAGATAGACAGTCAATCAAAGTTAGTTACCAATGGGGAAAAAAATTCCATTTTATTTTTAACAGAGAAAATAATTATTACTCATCTATATTTATGTAAGTGTGAAGTAAGACTATCTTAGACCATGCAAAGTTCTCTGTTTCATTGCAGAATGACCAGATGGTCATATTAGCTAGCATAGGGGCGGGCAATATACAGCCTGCGGGATGGATCCAGCCCACCAGGCCATTCTATCTAGCCAGCGGGCCCCTAAAAAATTTAGAAAATTAATATTTATCTACCCCTGGCTCCTGTCAAAGATGACAGCAGCCAGGGGCAGTAGGACCCAGGGGAAGCCACAGCAAGCTTCTGCAACACCAGGGCCTATCCAGCCCTGCCCCCTCCCCCAGCCAGAAGCCCCTGCCTAGCAGAGGCTTCTGGCTTGGGTTTGTGGGGCTGTTTGTGCCTCCCTGTACCAGAGTGGGAAATTCAGGTAAGAGTGGGGGGGTGGGGAGGCAGGGGAGGAGCGTGGGGTTTGCTCCAGTCTTCAGGGTTGAGCCAGCTCCCGCTGCCTCCCATGGTCTGCCCATGCAGCCAGGAGCCATGTGGTGGAGAGTGGCCAGTGGGTGGGCAGGAAAGCGGGGAAAGAGGTGGCGAGGAGTGGGGGGAGTGGAAGAAAGAAGATTGCGGGGCCTACATTGGTGTCCCAGGGCCAGCACTCGCAGGGCCCAGAGCAAGCTGGCAGGAGTGCAGGGCATGGACAGGCAGAGGTCCATTGAGCCGGGCTGGGCTGCCAGCAAGGAGAGAGAAGACCTGTCCTATGGCTTGGCTTTTTTGGGCTGGCTGTGGTGCACTTTGGCCTCTCACTCCTTCCTGCCATGCAAGGCAGAGAGGCCCTTGTGGCACCCTTTGGGGAAGGAGGAGGAGGAGGAGGAGGAGGGGGAAGTGGGCTTGGCCACCACCTTATCCTTGTTGCCACGCTCACGCCAGTGCTCATGGTGCCACTTGTGGTACCGGCTGCTGCCATCGCAGTGCTCGTTCCATGCCCAGCTGCCATGCTCCACTTCCCTGCATGGCTGCAGCCACTGGCCCCATGCCCACCTCTCCTGCAGCCACCATCACTGTTGCTGCTGGCCGCCACAGGTGCCTCAGCCTGCTGTGCTGGCAGCACTGAGCACAAGTGGCCACGGGGAAAGAGGTGCTCAGGCTTGTGGCAGGTACACAGTGGCAGTGGGGTCAGCCCAGCTTCATTGCCTGGCAGCAGCCGCCCACTGCCACAGCAGCAGCCGTGCAGGGAGGTGGAGTGCACTAGCCAGGCATGGCGGGAGCACCACGGCAGTAGCAGCCGCTTGGAGCGGCATTGTGAACACAGTGACAAGCCCGCCTCCTCCATATTGTGGCGCCCACAACCACTCTGGTGGCCCCAAGGTGTGCCACAAGGGCTGCTCTGCCTCGCTGCTGCAGCAGTGGGCAGGTACCTCCGGGTGACAAGGCCTCAGGGTGACAAGACCTCCACTGCTGCTGCTGCCACCACCACCGTGTCCCTGAGCCCAAGCACTACTTGCCCTGTGCCTGCTTGTGCTCAGCACTGTCCCCACAGTAGGCTGAGGCGCCCATGGCCATCAGAAACAGCAGCAACGGCAGATTCAGAAGCAGTGGGTGCGGAGCTGGTGGCAGCAGCTGCACAGGGAGGTGGAGCACAGCAGCCAGGTATGGCAGGAGAACCACAGCAGCAGCAACAAGGAGATGGAGGCAGCAGCTGAACCCGCCTCATCCACCTCCTCTGTCACGGCCCCACGGATGCTTGTACTACAAGCCTAAGTGCCGCTTGTCCCGCGCTGTCCCTGCACTGGGCCAAGGTGCCCATGCCAGCCAGAAACAGTGGTGGTTGTGAGGCCGGTGGTGGCTGCTGCATGGGAAGGCATAGTATGACAGTCGGTCATGGTGGGAGCACCGCAGCGGCCATTCCTGTGAGTGGCACCATGAGCACCGCTGTGAGTATGATGACAAGGAGAAGGCAGTGGGAGCTGAGCATGCCTTGTCTTCCTCCTCCACTCCGAAGGGCACTGCAAGGGCCACTCTGCCATGCAGCAGGAAGGATTGGGAGGCCAAGGCTC